>NW_027070063.1:237212-300353 GCF_002906115.3 Quercus suber
CATAGGGTCCACATTCTCTTAAAAGTTACCATAATTTTTAAGTGAAATTTGTAATGTGTGGTGTGCTTTTGTGTTAATGATCTCATTCCCTTTTACCTTGTGTGTGTGTTTGTTTACAAATTAACTATTAACTAGTGATTACACTAACTCAAACCAACTTCTTGTTCAAAATGTATCCAACATAGTTATCCTTAGCTACAGCTGAAATAGAACCTCAAAATTACTTTATCTATGTTTTAGTTTTTCCCTCTTCTTTTAGCACTTAAATTTTGACACATTTGGTTCCTTTTCTATGCTAATATTTCCGGATCTTTGTTGCTTTTCCACTCAGAGGGTCTGAAGTCTGTTCTCCATGATTTATATTCAAGGTTTGTTTTATAAAATGTGCAATTAAAACCACATATAGAGTCTTTAACATTCTGTCAAAAAGATTCTGTCAAGCTTACTACCTAAAAAAGAAAAACAAAAGGACAATTTTTGTCTAGAAGGGTAGGATTTAAAATGCATTGTTAGAATTCAAATTAAATAAGGGAAAAACTAAAACATAGATAAAGTAATTTTGAGGTTCTATTTCAGCTGTAGCTAAGGATAACTATGTTGGATACATTTTGAACAAGAAGTTGGTTTGAGTTAGTGTAATCACTAGTTAATAGTTAATTTGTAAACAAACACACACACAAGGTAAAAGGGAATGAGATCATTAACACAAAAGCACACCACACATTACAAATTTCACTTAAAAATTATGGTAACTTTTAAGAGAATGTGGACCCTATGAGGCAAGTTATACTAGTTAGTAATTAATTTGTTTAATGGAGAAAATTCGACAAATAAATATTTGCATATGGTACATATTACCAAAAGTCTTGTAACTTAATTGGCACCTCCCCATGCACAAAGAGATTGAGAATCTAAAAGAGAAAGAGTTCAAATTGCAAAATTAGTTGCATGTTATAACTATTTAAAAAAAAAAAAACATATTATACATATTCATTTAAGAAGCATTAATGCATAAAAAGTTAATGAGAGAACTTAAATAAAAGAATACTTAGTTCAATATATACTTTATATATTTATAAATGATATGGTTTTTTAAAAACTTACATTTATGACACCATTAGAATAAGTCATTAGAAATATAAAAAAATATATATATTATATTATTATGTAGCTAATATAGATATTGGTGTCGGTATCAAAACCAATTTGGTCCACTTGGCATACTTATTCAAAGAATTGTATTCAGGTTCATTTATCCAACCTACTATTGATGCAAATTAAACCGAATAATTACTTTTTTAAAGTTTATAAGTTTTTCTAATAATTTATGATCCATTTTATCTGCCTTATAAATTTGAATTTTTAATTAAGAGTTAAGTTAATTGTTAAATTGTTACTCAGAAATTACAAATATATAACTGTTAGACATTTGGAATTATTCATTCTTTTTGTAAAATCATATATAAAACTTTATTTTTCCAATGCATTGAAATAAAAGGACTAATCTTCACACATCATCGGTGATGATGCCGAAAATCTCACCAGTGAATTGCACGATGCTTCTGCGCTCAAAACAACACCTACACAACAAAAAGGAGGAAACCTAACAGAGAGCACCGGTGTGGTGCCGGCCAAATACCCTCCGAAGGTCAAGTTAGAACTTCTTTCAACTCTAGAGTGCTAGAGAGGGGTTAATTATGCGTACCTTAGCTTATGAGGGTATTGGGGCTTTTATAGTAGTTCGAGATTGACATCCCTTCCTTGGTGCGGAAATCTTTTCCTTATAGGACTCTTCTTGTGGAGTCCAAAACGTGATGAACAAGTCTCCTCCTTATGCGGAAGATTTTTACCAAGTAGACAAGATTTCCGAAGTCCTACTAGCGCAAGGACTCTATTTGGGCTCTTACGAGAATGGGCCAACATATCCCTCCTTAGGGGCTCAGCAGGCCCGTGGATGACTAGCCCACCATAAAACAGCCCGTCCAGGTCCAACCCAATCACATTAGGTCCGTCCACATAGGGCCCGTGCAAACGATGGATCCGTCTATTTGGGTTTAAGAGGTATTTTTCCCTTTCAGCTGCCCCCTCACCCGATGGGTCCGTCAGCATACATGAACGGACCCATGGGGTGATAGATTTAAAACTCGGTAGCCTATGTAAGTTCTCATCCGTACAATGCTGAGTCAGGACCTGGCTCATTAATGCGTTGTGCCAAATGTCAATCTGCTAGTGGCTGTTGTTTTGGAACGAGGCGTCGCTTCGTCTTCCGTGCACTCCCAGTATAAATATTAGGCCTCCTCCTCTCATTTCTCCACTTGCTGCTGGAAGAGATTTGTCAGAGCGAGTCTGTCACGTCTGTCAGAGCACAACCCGTTCACTCGAGCGTCCGTCATTCGTCGTATCCTACCACAAGCTCCTGGTGAGTTATTTTATATCCGTCCTTCCTTTTTCTTTTATTCGCACTTTTAATGAGTCCGTTGTTATCTACAACCCGTCAGAGTCTTAGGTTCTTTAATTATATGTAGGAAATGTCTAGTGCGTCAAGTAACCAGTCGGTCGTTCCCGACGGGGCGGACTACGAGGGGATATATCCGTCAGGTCCTAAAGACCACGACGTCTCGAGCGAGAGTAGTCCGTCGTCATCTTCCTCGTCCTCAACATATGAGGGCCTGGAGATGATTGAAGCCCAGGAGGTTCCAGACGACGAAGAACAAATAGTGGGGTCCGTCGTAGGGGTAGATGGACTTAGGAAGTTCATCTTGCCCCCAGAGTGGACGGTCCACGCTTTTACGTCGACCATCAAGGAGGGTCACTTCAACACAATAAGGGACCGCTACCAAATTCCTGATCATATCCCACTCCGTCTACCATACAAGTCGGAGAAGTGTTATTACGAAGGGGTGTACGGAGTGGGCGTGTACGAGCCGGTGTTAAAGGCTGGGTTGCGGTTCCCATTGAGTTCACTACATCGCGAACTCTTAAGTTACCTAGGCTTATCCGTCAGCCAGGTGTCCCCCAACGCCTGGAGGGTCTTTATTGCCATGGAGGTCCTATACGGAGCCATGACGGACGGAGCGAGGAGGCTTATAATAAGAGAGTTCCTTCATTGCTACCGTCCAGACGAAATAGATAAGTCAAGGGGCATGTATAGCTTCGTCCCTAGGAGTCCCGTTCTGAAAGTCATCTACGAGACCCCGGACTCAAACAGGGACTGGAAGAGTCGTTACTTCTTTATGGAAGGAGACGACTGGATGAGTCATGCAGGGGAGACGGACTTCATGCCCGTCGACACAGTTTGGGGCATTTTAAACTCATCTGGTATGGTCCGTTGCAAACCACTCCGTTCATTCATGTAAATTGTAATGTTTCTAACCTCCGTCTTCTATTTTGCAGTTCGACGGCGTCCCCAAGTTACACTCGAGGAATTTAGTTTCCTTGAAAAGATTTTTAACAAGACAACACCAGAGGAGAGGACGTGGGCCAAGCTCGTCAACCTCAATACTATTCATTGGTATTGCGACGGTCCTGAACCCACCCTGACGGCCTTAAAGTACGAGAAAACGACCCGTCTGCGTAAGTCCGTCCACCTCTTGCCATTTTCACTCTACCTTTTTTTTTTTACTATTGCTCCATAATCCGTCATCCTTTTTCAGAGATGGAGGACGCCAAGAGACGAGCGGCCATAAGACTTCAAGCCGCGAAAAACAAGAAAACCGGGACGGACGCAATGGGGACGGGCTCTAGCAAGCCTTCTCTAAAACGGAAACTGCCTATGAAGAGCGAGGGTCCGTCCAAGCAGCCTAAAGTTCCTTTGGACCCGGTCCTTGGCTTGATGGCCGAGGGGAGCAAGTCAGTCCCTCCGTCTAAACATGGCAAAGGCAAGGGGCTGATGACGGGTCAGCCAGGCGAGCAGAAGAAACCACCCGTCTTGCTCCGCGAGGATTCCAAGTATGCCTTGGAAAGGATGTCGTCGATCATCACTACCGACGACTACGAGGATCTTGGGAACCACTCGACGGAGGCGATGGGAGAGACGGCCCTCTTTAGCATTGCCCAGGTAATGATCCGTCCACCATATTCTGTCCGTTCACCTCTGTTTTTTTTGTGTTTTGCTAACTTATTTTTGCCGTCTTCAGGCTATGATCATGACGAAGGGCCTCATGGGACGGTGTCTTAATCAAGAGACGACCATTGGCCGACTCCGTGAGAAGGCCAAGGTGACGGAGGGGGATCTGCTCGACCTGAAGGCCTGGAAGATCACTCATGAGAAAAAGCTGGGGATGGCCGAGACGGCCCGGGATGAGGCCGTTCAGATGGTGGAAAACCTGAAAAAAGCCTTAGTGGACAAAGACGACGAGGTCCGTCATGCCAAGGAGGAAGCCGTACGAGAGTACCGTGACTCCAGTGAGGTTATTGCGGAGCTAAGTCTAGTCTACAACGACGGGTTCGACGATGCCCTCCGTCAGGTGAGGAGGTTGTATCCCGATTTGGACTTGTCCGCCGTCTCCGTCTCTGCCCCGGAGCCGTCCACTGCCCAGCCTGCCCAGACCGAGGATACAGACGCTCTTTTTGATGAGGATGGCGTTGTCCGTGAAGCTCCCTTGGATCATACTGCTGTAGATAGCAAGGCCAAAGATGCTGGGGACCGTCCAGATGTAGAAGAAGAAGGAGCTTGATTATACCAACTCTCCTTTGTAATAACTTAGTTTTCTTTTTTTTTTTTTTTTTTTTTTAAAGTGTGGAACAATTTATAACACCCGTTATGTTTTACGGGGTTTATTTATACACTGACCGTTCAGTATGTTTGTTATGCAATGGGTCCGTTGACCTTCTTTTTTATCTGTGGGATGCATTTTTTTTTATTTTCAACGCCTTTTTGTGCTTAAGTGAGCATACTGTCTAACTTGACCTTCGGAGGGTAATTGGCCGGCACCACACCGGTGCTCTCTGTTAGGTCCTCTTTTCTCTGTGCAGGCATCGTTTCGAGGGTACGAGCATTGTGCAATCCACTGTTGATTTTTTCAGCATCATCACCTTCCATTATAGTTGCTTTCACTGCACCATTCCTCAATAGATATAAAGAATGCTTTTTTTTTCTTGAAGTAAAATCTTTTCAAACATAAAGTTACAAATAAAAAGTTATACATGTAAAATACTTTCGTAAAATATATTCAGACGTTTGGTATTACAATTAAAAAATTTCAAGCAAACTATCAAAACCAGTGACTCAGCCGCCGAAATTGTTGGTGTCAGAGATTCACTGACCTGATCGTTGGAACCGGCAGTCGGAATGATGGCTCCAACAATTAGACTGATGGAAACCACCACTGGAGTGGTGTTTCCAATGACCAAACTGCTAGCATCGATTGTCAAAACGGCAGCTTCATCCTCTAGATTGTCGACACTTGTAGTTAGAGCGGTAGCTTCGACCATCAGACCCTTATATCGGTAGCCGAAGAGGCAGCTCTGGCCACCAAACCACTGGCACTAGTTGTCCAACCCATCAAACAAGTGACCTAGCCACCAGATGGGGTGAAGGAAGCCACTGTGTTCTTTTGTAAATTGTTTTACCAAATTTTTAAGGGTAAAACGTTTTACAAATTTTTATAAAGGACTTGATGATCAACGAAAAATATTTTATAAATTTAACCACATTTTACCTGCAAACAAACATTTGAAAATGGGAAAACATTTTCTATAATATTTTTTATTTCAAAATAAATGGAGCGTTTATTTTAAATATTATTAAGAATAGAAAAGAATCAAAACAAAGCCTAAAAATGGAAAAAAATGAAGCAACCAAATACCTCAAACTGAATGGCAATTCATATAATTTTCCACCTATATTTTTAATTGCATGACCAATTTAAAAAGTCATCTATAACTTTTTAAAATTATTTAAGAAATCACATGGTTTAATATTTATTTTTATGAATAAAGATAATATATTAAGAAGAAACCATAAGAATGTGTCCAAAGCCATCTCTTGCTTCGGTGAGAAAAACCTACGTAAGAAGAGAAGAGATGATAAAGGAACTATAAGAAGAGAAGAGATGATAAAGGAACTATCTCAATTGCAAATTTGCAATAAGTAGTCCAATGAGCCAAATTATGTATGTACATAGATAGGTTAATGAATAGTCGCATAAGATTGGAGAAGATTTTATTGAAAGGGTTTAAAGGAAAACTTTGTTAGAGCAACCCAAACATGTTCTTTCTAAAAAAAAAAAAGAAAAAAAGAGAGAGAAAGGACCACAACTTTTTATGTCATAATTTTGCCTTCATTTGTGGCTAATAGAGAAAAAAATTATGAATTAATGTAAAAGTGATAGGTAATTAATCATAATCTAACACGCACATAAGATAATGTGATAAATATTGTGGTTAATTTAAATAACTCTTTCTTTTTTTGGGTTAAATATTAGATGAAACGATGTTAGTACAAAAATGTTAAGACTATAACTTTTTACACAACTTTGTTACAATTTGTCCATGTAATGAGTTGTGAGAGATGAAATTATGAATTCATATAGACTCACCACTTTTACTCTATCATTAACAATTTGTCACGTAGGCAAGTTATATAAAAAAGACTTAGTTTAGATCCATTGCATTAAGTGCATTGGACCCGGTTAAATAGTAACATATGTTTAAAAGTGGATACATGTCATCATTTTAATGAGTCCAGTGCTACTGAACACTAAACTTAAGCTTAACTAATATAAAGAATTGTGATCTTAACATTTCTCGTATCAATGATTCAATAATGAGAATAATGATAGTACCGCAATAAAATCCACAACTTGTCCATATGCAAAGCTGTAAAAAGTGAATTCATAACAACTCATTAATATGGATAAGTTGTGAATTTTACCGCCTTACTAACATTTTTCAACCAAGCTCGTGAGAGGTTGGTTGTCAAATTTCTAAAGTTCTGTTTGGAATTTCTAGACGCTGAATTTGTCGTTAGTAAAGCTCATGAAGCATTAGGGAAAAAAAAAAAAAAAAACTCATGAAGCCTTCTACCTCAAGACTTGACTTGGTAGAAATGTAAACTAGCAAAGCTGCACAACTCCTCTCACCTACTGTACCCGCAACGGTTGGATACTTAGAAATCACCGAACATCCTCTCTCTCTATTTTCCTTACTTACTATAAATTCTGCCTAAACCCCAACAACACAACACCCACGAATCTCTCGTGTAGCACCCTCAAACATGTCATCGGCAGTAAAAACATCAGCACCAAAAATAGCCGATGACGAGCTCTCTTTCTTCAACCAAACCCAAACAATGGAGCTCAAGCCACTCTCGTGTAAACGACACATCTCCCCCACGCTCGGCGAGCTCTTGAAGCGAGTCGAGGATGCACAGTCAGACACTTCTGGCCCCAACACACCACGCCCTCATCGAGTCCTCGATGTCTCATACGCATGTAGCTCCGTATCTTCATCTTACCCTTTTGTTCTTTCATTCAAAAACCTCACCTACAGTGTCAAGGTTCGCCAGAAGATGTCGTTTTCCTCATGCTTCTCTCGAAACGACAAGTCGTTGCATAATTTGGAAGCGGTGGAGAGTAATAAGATCAGTGTTAACACCAAGGTTTTACTGAATGATATCTCTGGGGAAGCCAGAGAGGGAGAGATCATGGCTGTTCTTGGAGCTAGTGGGTCTGGGAAATCAACGCTCATCGATGCTCTTGCTGATCGAATTTCAAAAGAAAGCCTCAAAGGGTCTGTGACTTTGAATGGTGAAGTGTTGGAGTCGAGTCTTTCGAAAGTGATCTCTGCGTATGTTATGCAAGATGACCTTTTGTTTCCTATGTTATCTGTGGAAGAAACGCTCATGTTCTCAGCCGAGTTTAGGCTCCCTCGATCACTCTCGAAGTCAAAGAAGAGAGCCAGAGTTCAGGCGCTAATCGACCAATTAGGCCTTCGAAATGCAGCCAAGACTGTGATTGGTGATGAAGGCCATAGAGGTGTTTCCGGTGGTGAGCGTAGGCGTGTTTCGATTGGAATCGATATCATTCATGACCCAATACTCCTTTTTCTCGACGAGCCCACTTCTGGACTCGATTCGACCAGTGCGTTCATGGTAGTGAAAGTGTTGCAGCGAATTGCTCAGAGTGGAAGCATTGTCATCATGTCGATACATCAACCCAGTTACAGAATTCTCAGCTTATTAGACCGCTTGATCTTCCTCTCACACGGACAAACCGTGTTCAGCGGCTCTCCAACGTGCTTACCTCACTTCTTCGCCGAGTTTGGACACCCAATACCAGAGAACGAGAATCGAACTGAGTTCGCCCTCGATCTGATTCGAGAGCTCGAAGAAGATCCGGAAGGGACCAAGAACTTGGTCGAATTCAACAAGTCATGGCAAGCAAAGAAGAACCAAGGAAACAACTACTTCCACAGCGGTCCAAAGCTGTCCCTCAAAGACGCCATTAGCGCAAGCATTTCGAGAGGAAAATTAGTCTCTGGTGCACCAAACAATACCACTGGTCTCACATCTTCGGTCCCAACTTTTGCCAACCCATGCTGGATTGAAATGATGGTCGTAGCAAAACGGTCCCTTACAAACTCGAGCAGAATGCCTGAACTTTTCGGAATCAGACTCGGTGCAGTGCTTCTTACTGGGATTATCTTAGCCACCATGTTCTGGCGGCTCGATAATTCACCAAGAGGAGCACAAGAGCGTTTAGGGTTCTTCGCTTTCGCTATGTCCACAACCTTTTATACTTGTGCTGAAGCCATCCCTGTGTTCCTTCAAGAGCGTTACATTTTCATGAGAGAAACAGCTTACAATGCTTATCGTCGATCTTCCTACGTTCTTGCTCACTCTATCATTTCAATCCCTTCTTTAATCTTCCTCTCTTTCACCTTCGCAGCCATTACTTTCTGGGCAGTTGGCCTAGCTGGTGGACTCTCAGGGTTCTTCTTTTTCCTCTTCACAATCTTCGCATCGTTTTGGGCTGGAAGTTCGTTCGTAACGTTTCTATCAGGGGTAGTAGCTCATGTCATGTTGGGTTACACAGTTGTGGTTGCTATCTTAGCTTACTTTTTGTTGTTCAGTGGGTTTTTCATCACCAGGGATCGAATCCCAGTTTACTGGCTTTGGTTCCATTATCTTTCTCTGGTGAAGTACCCCTATGAAGGTGTTTTGCAAAACGAATTCGATGACCCAGTGAAGTGCTTTGTCAGAGGAGTCCAAATGTTCGATAACACGCCACTTAGGTTGGTGCCAGACTCGGTTAAGGTGAACCTGTTGAAGAGCATTAGCGATACATTGGGCATGAACATCACGAGCACAACTTGTGTGACCACGGGTTCTGATATACTAAAGCAACAGGGAATCACTGATATAAGCAAGTGGAATTGTTTGTGGATCACTTTGGCTTGGGGTTTTTTCTTTAGGATTTTGTTTTATTTTTCTTTGTTGCTTGGGAGCAAGAACAAGAGGAGGTAAAAGACAAAATTGTCAGGAGGGTTGGAAGGGCTAAAAAAAATCTATTGTGGCCTCGTGAGTAAAAGATTCTTGTTTTAATAGTTAATTAATTGTTGTTACTGTCTTTTTTTAATTTTTTGGGATAAACTTTTGTTAGTTAGTTGAATTTGTTTACATTCAGCAAAAAAAAAAATGTTGAATTTGTCTACAAAGATGGGATCTAATTGTTCCTTGATCCCACTTGGCTTCAATGTAAACCTGTAATTCACAACATTTGTTACTATATAATATATGTTCAGCATTTTTGTTTTTGTTTTTGAATCTGTACAAGAGACTAATATATGCAACATGCTCCTATAAAAGCACAAGACTGTAAAAAATAAAATAAAAAATAAAGCATAAGACAAAATTTTCCTTAGGTAGTGTTTGGAAAGATTACTCAGAAAAATGCATTTTGTGAAGTGTGTTTTTTTGAAAAATTGTGTTTGGTATGATGCTAAAACTTTTTCTTAAAGACAATTTTGCTGAATGGAATTGCGTTTGGTTTGAAAAGTGAACAATGATTTAACCATTTTTATGAGGATGAATAAGGTAACAAAAAATTAATTGTTTCTTATTAATTGTATACATCAAAATTGACATACATTATAATTGACAACAATTACATTAAATCTCAAAAATAAAAAATTTAAAATCTTAATAAAATAATATCTACTTAAATACAATCACCTATATAATAATAAAAAAATAAATTAATAAATATATTTTTAAAAATAAAATCACTTGTATAATAATAATAACAAAATCTTCTATTATCTAAAAACAATCTCTTCCACCGATTAAACTTAGCCACATACCCCAACCATAGCAATTTGTCACCCCAAAAAAAATCTGTCACTCTTTGTTTTGTCCTTTTATTTTCTCTTTCTCCTCCATTATTCAATCCAATCCATTTCCCTTTCTTTTTTGCATTTCTCATCAGGGCCATCACCTTACGATTCCACCTACCCCACCCCTGTTTCTCTAGTTCCCTATCTTCGTCTTCTTCTTCTTCCTTTCCCCACCTTCTAATATTTTGGCTCTTTTATTTTAAGAAAACTGATACATAAATTCATTACAAAGACACTACAAAAGCACAACCGGAACAGCCAGCAACACAGAAAAAAAATAAAAAATAAAAAAATAACAATAACACATAGTAGAGAACAAAAGAAATGACAAAGCAATATGCTAGAAGCCAGCAGGAAAAAAAAATTCTCCAAGAGCGACAGGAAGCTCTATTTAATATAGAATAAAACACCAGCCCATAATAATTCTCCATACTCTCTTGGATATGGGGCATTCAAAGAAAATGTGCTCCCTGTTCTCAATTCTATTTTTGCAGATAACACAATTAGCATCAGCAATTACTCCCATTGCAAATGGCCTTTCCATTGTTAACAACTTGTCCTGAATTGCTAGCCAACCAATAAAAGCGTGAAAAAAGAGGTAGGATCATCCGATCATGGAGGTAAATCACATCTTACTGAGCATGATCACATTGGCCTGTGGCCCAGTGCTAATGGATATTTTGGGCGAGGAAGAGGATTCGGTGATAGGAGTGGAGGGGAAGTCATATTGATGGTGGAAGGTGCGATGGACACCTCAAGGTTAATGGCCATTGGCTATTGGGATTTATGAATAACAATGTGGAGGAGTAAGACTGACGTAAGCCCTGAGATTAATCCAATGGCTAACATATATAGTTTTTTTTTTTTTTTTTTTGAGAAACTATAAGTTAACATAATGATCACGTCATTTTCTTCTTTTTGGAGATATAAGACTTGGTTCTAACTTTGTTGTACATTGAATCCAATGAGAGGTGAATACATCACAAGTGTTTTATACTTGCTTAAATCCCAATGAGTTTTAGTGAATTCATTCGATGACAAGACTTGGGTCCAATCTCTAATGCTCTTGTTTTGACCATAGTTAAAGTCTTATTGCAATATATTTCAAATAATTTATATATATATATATATATTGTAGGGTCAGGATTTGTAGTCTAAGTCCAAAATAATAAATTTATAAAGAGTGGGTGAAAGAACTGGGTTAATTGTGAATTTAGCAACTGTTAGCTATAATATCCGGAAATGAACCAACGTAAGAACACACTTAAAAACTAAACAAATTGATGTCCGAAGAGTAATATTATTAATTGTACAGTGAATACAATTCTTAGGACTACAGTAAAATCTTTCTTCTTTTCTTATTATCTTTTTTCCGATCCTCTATTATCAGAGACCTCTTCTCTTTATATAACATCCTTCCCCATCATCTCCATCGTCCACTTGTTCTTTATCTATGTATCTACTTGAGTATATGTCATGTCAAGTATCTTCTTTAACTCTCTATTAGTGGTGTAACTGAGATTACACTGTTCAGGGGTCTTCTCCACATAAATGCGGTCAGGAAAGTTGCTGCAGTGCATTAAACACGGTGGTAGTAGTTTTTCCTTTAGATATTTCTCTGTTCTTATCATCTTCAAGCATGCCAAACCTTATCCTTCTCATTGAAGTCGTTAGGAAGATCACTCGAACCTTCCAGATATTCGCTTGATCGAGACTCTTTGTATCTGAGGAGAATGAACTCTTCGGACCACTGGTGCTCTCTTCGGACTATACTTCTCTTCATTTCCAGGTATATCTCTTCCACACGGACTCCTTCTCAACCACTTTCTTCTCTTCGGACATACAGTAATCTTCAAGTAAGGCCCTAGGCCCAATACATAAAGTTGGGCTTTTACCCCCCACAATAGCCTATCAAAATTTTAATTTTTCCCTCGCATCCAAGGAGAAAAAAATAGGATTTTGACTTGTTGCAGAAAATAATGGCTAAGAATATGAAAAGGACCTGAATTTACACGTGCGAGCATAGATTTAGGCACTCCATCATTATTTGCTGACGTTTCGGTATTCACAAAGCGCTATTAATTGCTTCAGGCGGCGCTATGTCTTTGGTATCCAACGATGAGCCATCGATCCAACGGACAACATTTTCCCTCAGAATTTGGGTGGGGTAATTCCCACTCATTTTTTGACCCCCTATATAAAGCCTTGAAGGAAAACGTTTTTCCTTTACTTCACAGTTTCTTAGATTTCCCAGGGAACTCAGACATTCAAACTTCCAAAGCTTTCCAGATCATCAGCATCAATTCCTCACAAATTCGCAAAACTCCTATCAAAGATTTAAGGATCTTCCCCCAACCCAGTTCGTGTAAGTTCTAATTCTTTCGAGTCTGTCCTCTTCTCTTCGGCCACCTTCCTCGGCCACCAGATTTTCATCTTTCCTCTATTCTTAGTGTTTCTTTCTTTTTACTCATCTGAAATGGATAAATTTCAATACCTGGTCGATAGTCCTGCCTTAATAGAGGCATTTAAGGAAACATATGGCATACCACAGGGAGTAAACCTGAGGTATTGTCCCCTCAGAAAAGATATTAACCGACCAAAGAGATGGAGAAGTCATAATCCCTATGATAGCATTCATAGAAGGAGGAATGACTCTCCCTATGGGTCCAGTTACCCAAAATTATCTCCGTAACCATNTTAATGCACTGCAGCAACTTTCCTGACCGCATTTATGTGGAGAAGACCCCTGAACAGTGTAATCTCAGTTACCACCACTAATAGAGAGTTAAAGAAGATACTTGACGTGACATATACTCAAGTAGATACATAGATAAAGAACAAGTGGACGATGGAGATGATGGGGAAGGATGTTATATAAAGAGAAGAGGTCTCTGATAATAGAGGATCGGAAAAAAGATAATAAGAAAAGAAGAAAGATTTTACTGTAGTCCTAAGAATTGTATTCACTGTACAATTAATAATATTACTCTTCGGACATCAATTTGTTTAGTTTTTAAGTGTGTTCTTACGTTGGTTCATTTCCGGATATTATAGCTAACAGTTGCTAAATTCACAATTAACCCAGTTCTTTCACCCACTCTTTATAAATTTATTATTTTGGACTTAGACTACAAATCCTGACCCTACAATATATATATATATATATAAATTATTTGAAATATATTGCAATAAGACTTTAACTATGGTCAAAACAAGAGCATTAGAGATTGGACCCAAGTCTTGTCATCGAATGAATTCACTAAAACTCATTGGGATTTAAGCAAGTATAAAACACTTGTGATGTATTCACCTCTCATTGGATTCAATGTACAACAAAGTTAGAACCAAGTCTTATATCTCCAAAAAGAAGAAAATGACGTGATCATTATGTTAACTTTATAGTTTCTCAAAAAAAAAAAAAAAAAACTATATATGTTAGCCATTGGATTAATCTCAGGGCTTACGTCAGTCTTACTCCTCCACATTGTTATTCATAAATCCCAATAGCCAATGGCCATTAACCTTGAGGTGTCCATCGCACCTTCCACCATCAATATGACTTCCCCTCCACTCCTATCACCGAATCCTCTTCCTCGCCCAAAATATCCAAAAAAAAAAAAAAAAATTGCACCTAAGAACCTTAAAAAAAGTGCACAAAAAATCATAAGAGTCACAAAAAGCAATAAAAAAGGCACTTACCCTAATAGACCACTCAACAGTCCACACATTCTTCAATGCCCTTCCACGCGTACTACCTTATCCATTTCCCTCCGCATCACCTACGGTACTCCAACATAGTACTCATTGTACCTTTTTACCAAAATTACCCTTCCGTTCAAGTCAAAAGCTTATCAGTCAAAAGGTACAACACCTAGAAAGCAAGAAATTTCAAGGCTACGTAGAATTCTTAACCGCACTGATTAAACTCAACTTCATCAAAGACCTTTTGCTTTTGGGTTTAGCTTCCAGTTTTCATTTCTCAACCAAATCTTTCAAAGTTTCTCTCTCAAAAATGGCAACCACTTTTACTTCTTTCCGACCCGGAAAGATTCGGGCCTCCACTTCTACAAACAAACCGGACCCGGATCGCAGAAAACCCGCTTCGGCCAACTGGTGGGTACCCATTTTCGGGTGGTCCTCAGAACCGGATTACATGGACCCCACGTCCACTTCCACCGGCACCACAGGTTCGGCGAAGAACGTTTCGGGTGTTTCGGATCTGGAATCCGAAACGGGCCGAAACAGGGCCCGATTCTCGCGCGGGTGCTTTACTGAAGAAAAGGCGAAGCAGCTGAGGAAGAAGATGATGGAGAGCTCTGCGTTCCACGATGTAATGTACCACTCGGCGATCGCATCTCGGCTTGCTTCCGATATTTCGGAGAACTAATGTATCGGCCCCGGTAAGTCCGTTTATTTTGGTTACGGTTCGGGTTGTGATGTCGGGGTCAAGGTCCATGTCGCCTTTGGCGTGCAATTTGTCGAAATGAAAATCATGGATATGTCAGTTTATTTTTGGGTATTTGGAATATTTTAATGTTTCTGTTTTGTGAGTGAGCTTAAGGACAATTTTTATTTGATGTGTACTTTTGATTTGGGACGTTGGATCGTATATTGACTGTGATTTTTGTTTGCTTTAGTATATGATCAATTAAGAAATTAGCAATAAAATTTTAAAAAAGAGGGACTAAAACATATTGAATTTGATGATATGATTGACGATGTTAGTTTGGATCTATAATTCATTTTTGAATGAGGGAAGACTGGGTATGACAGCGTAAATCAAAAGTGAATAAAAGTTGAGATTCTTTTCTTTGTATTAGTGCAAGACTCTTTCTTTATTACATTTTTGAATAATATTTATTATACAATACTACTTATTATATTGTTTATAAATTTAATTGAACATCATAAATTTTCTATCCAGTAGAAATAAATTATACATTAACATTAAATTGAATTAATGATTTACCAGAACTTTAGGTGGGTAATGAATTTGTGAGTTTCACTAATAAAGTATGTATATGAATTTACATGCATATGTTAAGTGTATTACATATTTGTAGTGTTAACCGGCACCTTAAGGAGTCTTTTAAAAAAGACCATTATGTCAGTTTATTTTGTTTTATGTTAGATTTTTGACCAATTTTATAAACTTTATAGAGTGTAAAATCAATAAAATTGACTTTTTGAGTTTCACTTGTCAGTGTTATTTTTATTCATCTTATCAATTTATACTAATTTTTTATTAAATGGACCTTACAATAAATCATCCTTATTGTGCCTGTTAACATTTTCCTTGTATGAATTGTTTTTTTTTTTTTTTTTGATGGGAATTCCTTGTATGAATTAGCTAAAAAAATAACCTTTATTTGTTTAATAAATGCGAAAGTGATCGATTTGTAATTTTCACATAAAATATGCATTATGCATAATTGAATGGTGAAAAATAGTGTAAAACTTAATTATTATGTCGAAAAAAGGGTGTTATCTCATTAATACAATTACCATATAAAGGGTATTGTCCCATTAATGGGACGTAGTGTGGCATGGTTTCTTCCAATAATTATTAATACAATTACTATGCCATGGATAAAAATAATAATAAAAAAAAAATTATGACAAATTTTTTGCTAATTTTTATTTGGATATGTTATTAACATCACTTTTTTATGTTTCAATAATCACTCACTTAAACTTTTTTTGTAAAATAATTTGCAATTCTAGCATTGTCCTTCTCTCCTAGATGTGGATAGTCTCCTATCTCATACACACCATATAATTATAAGATATTGGGAAAAAAACAAAATAATTATACCTCATTTGAAAATCACAAGAATATTTTTTTTTTGAAAATCACAAGAATATTACTTTGGAAAAACTGCTCTACTGGTATGTCTTGGGATAAATCCAATGACTTTGACACTTTGTATTATTTATTGCGATGAATAGAAATACAGTCATGGTTTTAGAAATATTCTCCTTATACAATCCAACTGTCCTCACTCCTCGGTGAACTTTGCATTATTACGATTTACAGGTTCCAAGATTAATGCATGGGAATGTTAACGGATGTCCTTAGGGCAATTGTTAACAAACTCTTTTAAGAAAAATTTTATGGGGAAAAAAAAAAGTAATTAATGTTTTGATAACTTTTTCTATTTTCCATAAAAATTGTGTTAAAATTTTTCTAAAATAGATTGTTAACTATTGCTCTAAGGACACTTGTTAACATGATCTTTAATATATAATGGAAATTGTTGGAACTTTTTAATTTTTTAACCCAAAAAAAAAACCCCAAATGTGAAATGTAGCCATCTAATCTTAATGTTGCTTATATACACCATGAGTTTGTTATACCAAAGTCAATTTTATGGTATTAGATCACACACGTAAGTCTACCCCTTCACGCCTTTACAAATTCTAGAAAGTAAAAACCCATTTCATATACTTTAGGATTGCATAGCATTGCTTTTGTTAGGCATAAAAAATTATTACTTAATATTCTAGTGATTTTTACCCTTTTATCTAAAAGCCTTTTAGATATTCTATGATTCAACTATATATATATTTCATGTCTTTATTTTGATCATGACTATCAAATATAATATTTGTGCATATTTTGTAAAGAACAAGAATTATACAAAATGTTATGTCTTGTTTTTATATGATTACTTGATTTGATAATCAACTGATCTATTAATAATTAATTCCAAATTTATTACTTTATTTACAAAAAATGTGCATTTTACTTCAATCAGCATTTAAGTTTTGTGCTTTACACCGAGTCTTGAATAGACATTTGCGCTTATGCCACTTTTAATCCTATGCTGGATGAGCCCAATAGGCTCCAACTCCATTACTCCAAGTTTAAGCCGGTTAGGCTTTTAAATCATGCCTCTGAGATTACTTTGGAGGTTAACATTAGTAGCAGAGTACTAGAAAAAAAAAAAAAAAAAAAAAAAAAAAAAAAAAAAAAAAAAAAAAAAAAGAGGAAGTTTCAATCTATGGCCTTCATTTCTAATAATAGCTCTTTATCATCAGACCAAGACATCAATCGGTTTTTGATGTAAGCGGGGATTAAACTCCAAATCTCTTATTCAACTATCAAAAATTTTACCAGTTGAGCTAATTGGGACTCACAGTAAAATACGATTAAAGAGCTAATGGCTGATCTGACTAGATTTAACCAGTTAGTGTGCTAGTTTCTTCTCTTAATTAATGATTTCATTTCACATAGAACCCTATATAATTAAAACTTACTACACCCTTTTCGCTCTCTGCCTTTCTCTTTTGCGCCATTTTTTATAATTATTTTTCTTTTAAGTGTCATTGCTTGATTTATTTTTATTTTTATTTTTTTCTAAACACATTGAAACGTAATGTCATATTGGTGAACTCCACATTAAGTGCCTTATCCATTTTTACTTTACATAAACCACTCTTTTGCCACATTCAACTTGTAAATTACCTAGTTGATTATTATAACAATGTGAATGTGCCTATTCCTCTATGGTTGGTCACATTTTCACTATTAACCTACCTTAAAAACATTTCCTTTCTATTTTTTTAAATCCTAATTGGGTATATATATATATTGTTTGTGAGTTGATGAAAGAGTGTAAAGGATGATGATGAAAGGGATGTTGATAATGTGGAAATAATTGATAGAGGAAATTATAACTTTTTCCTTATTAATGGGCTCATTTAAGAGCAAGCTCAAATTTAAAGTGTGTAAGCTCAAACTTAAAGTGTGTAAATAGTAATTGATTTGATACTAAATTTTGATTATATGAGGCATATTTATTAAACTTGGCCCGAACAATGACCCAGTCTATGAGTTGGGTCACTGGTTACTCGTTCAACCAATGGGTTACTGGTCAAACTGCAAGGTCAAATGAAAAAATTAAAAATAAGTTTGAGAAATCATAATATAAATATATAAATTAAAAAAAGAAAGAAAGATATATGCCTAAATTAAATTTGCAATTATAATTCAAAATCAAGGTTTCACAATAACAGAGTAGTCTTTTGATCGAATGTGAGTGTTGGAGGTAAGTAGACAGACAAATAAGTGCATTTTTTAAAAAAAAATTATTTAGGTTTTCTCTTCTTTAAATTACCATATAGCACATTAAATAGTAAAAAAGTCAATAAAGTGGACCTATAGATATAATTTTACAAATTTTACAAACCCAACTAGGTTATATAAATCCATCTGGATTACCTGGGTTGCCATAAACCTGCCAAATTTGACTAGGTTTGACTGAGTCATATGCATAAACGGTCCATTTAAACACATGGACCAGTCTAAGTGTTGGGTCACTAGGTTTTCGGTAAACTAGCTGGGTCTATCCAGGTTTAATAACTATGATATGAGGTATATAGGTAGGCTATCTTTTGAAATGATAATCCAAGAACTTTCTACGAATGTGAGACAAATTTGTTAATTAATTATTACCCAAAATACATAGTTGGTCCACATTAATTTTGCAATGCTTCAAAATGAGATATATATATATATATATATAGTTGGGGTGAGAATTTGAGCTTTGGATGTCTCCTTTAGAAACACCAGGAGGTATCCTATGTATTAAACATTCTAAGTGAAAAATTCATAATCCATCGCTCTAAAAAAAAAAAAATCATAATCTATAACATTAATAATAACTAGGGAAATATTGCAAAGGTGTAAATTACTCATGTTAGTTTCCATAGAAGTAGCCTATTATATCCTAGCTAGTAAGTATAGTTGTCAAAACATGAATTGATTTTTTATTTTTCTGTATCGTGTATTGTATTGTATTGTGTATCTTGAGATGCACAAACATTTAATAAAATTTATAAAAAAATTATAAATGCACATATATAAAGTATATATTCATTATAAATTCGAAATATATTCAATTAATAACTAATTTAATATCATTTATGTAATAATATTTAACAAGCTAACTAAATAAACTAAATTAACATGCATTTATAATATACATGTTCAAATTGATTAAACTCAAAAATGATAATACATGACAAATGACCAAAATAATAATTAATTTGATTATATTCATCATTTTACCTAATCAACTCCATTTAAATTAGTGTTATCATCATGTTCGTCATTTTTACAAATTTATTTCTTCATTGAAATTTTCTTTATCACCATCAACATTTTTTTTTTTAATTATCTCTTATTCTTTTTTTATTTTATTATTTCTTTTAGGCATTCTAGCTTCTTAGACTTATAACAAAAATAAAAAATAATTATATTATTAGTTAATACCTTATTCATAGTATAGAAAAGAATTTTGCAAATATGAAAATGAAGTGTAAGTGTATAGTCCAAATTTTGTAAGAGAAATAAGAAGAAAAAAAAACTTATGTACATGTTATTTTATTGGGCTAAATTAAGTAACTTAATAAATTTGTGTTAAAAACAAGTCTAACAACATGTTGGATTAAATTAAAAGCACAAATTTTAACAAAAAAAAAAAATCTTATTTTAAAGCACATATCTATGTATCGTATGATATATATGATTTTTTATGATACAATACGATTTATATGATATGTATGCACCACCGTATCATACAATTCATGAGTACTTATAATATGTCCTACTGTATCGTACAATTCATGAGCATTTATGATATGCTCTTACAATGCGAAACTTTTTGCACAGATACGATACATATACCCTTATAATATGAAACTTTTTACACACGATACAATACATATCGTACAATATGTATTGTGTATCATATAATATTGACAACTATGCTAGGAAGTAACTCAGAGCCATTATATCTCCTTTACCTATTAAGGTCCCTCACTATGGGTATAGCTCACAAGAGTATTGGAACATATTTGACAAAACTGCTCCTATGTTTGGATGGAGGAAGAAGACCGGTTCCGAGGACCACCCGAAAATGGGTACCCACCAGTTGGCCGAAGCGAGTTTTCTACGACCCGGGTCCGGTTTGTTTGTAGAAGTGGAGGCCCGAATCGTTCCGGGTCGGAAAGAAGTAAGAGTGGCTGCCATTTTTGAGAGAGAAACTTTGAAAGATTTGGTTGAGAAATGAAAACTGGAAGCTAAACCCAAAAGCAAAAGGTTTTTTTTTTTTTTAAGAATCAGGAGTCATTTCCAAACATACCAGAGTTCAAAGGAAAATTATGGTTTCAAAGTCTCAGATGTGTCATGTTTTACACTGTCCACACCTTCAAACTAAATATTTACATTTTTATATGATATAAAGGAGTGTAGACATGATGTAAAAGATTGTGAACATTGTCGTGTGTGAAGCAATTAATAAGTCCAAGTCCCAAACATATTTCCTAGGCTGTTGTTAGGTGCCTCACACAGACTAAACAACAAGCTGAGTTCACCACACTCAATCACACATGCATCCATGTTGATTGCTTCCAAAAACTAATACATATATAGATACGCAGTTAGTCCCAATGTTGCCCCCATCCCTTTTCCAATTTCAATTCAGTCACTGCACATGCCATAAACTATATAGAATTATTGCCGACCAAAAAGGAATAGAAGCAATTAAAAATTTTAGTACTGATTTGGCGGGTAATTATATTAAGAAATTTAAGATTAATTCTAATAAAAAACCTCAATGGCACATGGGCTTGCCAGGATTCGATCCAATCACATTTCAACAATTCTTTTGATTGATTTTTTTGCTCACTTTGATTTCCCAATGTTTTCTTGTTGATCCCCAAAAGCTATGATTCATCAGAAAACACATGATTAAATATTTTTGGTTCACAATGAAATTGAAATAATTGAAGGCTACATCTGCCATTTTCGTCTGAGATCTTGGGCCCATCAATCACGTTCTCAGAAAATCCATACAAACAATCACATTATGAAAGCCATGTGCACTGTGCATACTCACCTATCCATTTTCACTTTTTTTTTCTTTTTTTAAATTTTATAAATACAATGTAATTTAAATTTATAGCGTCTATTTGTAACAATTACTCTTATTATTAGGTTAAGATATTAATTGGTTTTTCGTGTAAGTAGAGTTTTAAACCCAAATATTTTATTTGACGACAAATAACTTTATCAGTAAATTTTAGTCATTTGATTATCTATTTTCACTAATTTAGGGGTGCTTGTTATTATTGTTTAAACAACAGTTTTCAGTATTTAAACAACATTACATGTATTTCTACGCATTTTTTCATCCACACGTATTTCCACAAAGTAACAATAACATTACTAAAAATCTCTTACTAAACAGGCCCTTACCTATCCATTTTCATTAGAATTCAAGGTCATTTTAGTCATTTAGCTATCCACTTTTACTATTTTTTCTTAATAAATACTATAGAATATAAACTTATAGTGTCTATTCCATAATAATTACTCTTTTAGATACCGGTTGATTTTTAGTGTAAACATAATTTTTAATTAAATATCTTATTCGATGACAAATGACTTTACCTATTAAGCTAATTAACTAAAACCCTTTCCATTTTCAATATATATATATATATATTAGAAAGTCCATTTTCACTAATTGAATTGTTAAATCAGATTGAAGAATTATACAACTACGTACTATTATTGTTTCTACAATCTATTATTCTTTACAACAAGGTATATATGAATTCATTAATTAGAAGAAAAAAAAATAAAACAAAAGGAAAATAGTTCGTATTTTGAAATGGACAACGCTGCCCTCCAACCGACAGTGTAACAGCTCGCCGAAATTTCCATGTGGTCTTGAATAGCTTGTCCTTAACCTTCCCCAGAAACCCTTGTCCATCTGTCAAGTTAAAGGAAATTTATTATACACGACCAAAAAAATAGAAAAAAAAGGTTATTAATTAAATACTATTAAATTTATAATTAAGAAGCTATGCACAAGTACGTTTTTCATTTAAAATTATGTGTCATTATATTTACTTAACCCAAGAAATTCCATTCTCAAACTCAACCAATGATCTGTATTCATTAGTAATTTTGGAGCTTTATTTACAAGGGTAAAAAGTTCTAAATTTCTTAAGAGAATAACTCCTAGAAAATGAAAATTTTGGGCAATTTTTTCAAACTATTTGCGGAGGATCATGCATACAGTCATCATAGAAGGACAAAATTTTGAATCAATCGAGTTTTTGCCTTGTCTTTTGCGAACATTACGTTTACACGATTGCACTAGCATTGTTCTATAGTTTGGTAATATCTTCATTTTAGTATATGAATTGAATAATACTAGGATACTTCCAAGTGGCATTCATGTGGTTTTCTCACAGACTTAGGGGCTTTCTCATTGAACGTAACACATAAAACCATGTCTCAGCCTCCTTGTGATCCCAACGCAAATCTGTCTCTCTCTGTGTCTCTCTCTCACACGCAAACACATACACAGAGAGGGTAATGATGATGCATAGGCTCACCGTGTTGTTGGTGCTACTTTGTACTACCTTGCACACCGCATTATCCATCTCTGTCACTGATGGTAAGCAACTAAACTCTCAAACTCTTTCTTGTTTATATATATATTTGTAGCTGCGTTTAGGTTGTAAATTTGGCTAGCTACTAGCTACAATATTATTGTTAATGCTTAGGTATATGTTGTTGCTATTTTTATTTCACTCTTGCTTTTACTCTATGATAGATCTTATCTGGGCTCCCTTTAAGCTCACATATTCTTAATTACAAAGCACATTTTTTGTTGGTCACATGCTTAGCAACCCCATTGTTAATTCGTGGTTAAATTATAAAGAGATAGCATTTAGGGCATTTCAGTTTCTCTACTCATCATGATCTTCACTCATCAAAAGTATTCTTGTGTTTGTGAATTATTCACACTCGTTTTTTTTTTAAAGTCTTGAATATGGGACATGTCTAGCTGAAAATCCAGAGGAACTTCTTATAGGATCATTTAAATGCATGCTTATATTTTTTAACATATGCTATTAGAGCTATACTGCTTCAACATGAATGTGATCAACCATGGACTGTAGGAGTATAGTACATATATGCAGATGAGAGGTTGAGAAAATTTATTAAAAGGAAGACCACATTTACTCCGCTATTCTTAAATTTTTAGTTTTTGTTTTATGCTAGTTTTGGCTGCTTTTACTGTGGTAGTTCTATATGGAAAGGTTGTTTTTACTTCATTATTTGTCTGGTGCTACAGCAATAAAATTCAGCTTCTCATCAATTTTTTCTTATTAAAAAAAGAAAAGAAAAAAAAGAAGAGCTTCTCATCAAATAATTAATATGAACTATGGATGTGTCCTTATTGATTGCATTCGATTAAGATTTCAATTATGTGAAAATCGAAAAAGATACCTACTCTCTTTGACAAGTTTTGTTTAGTTTTGAGTTTTGACATATTCATGGCCTAATTTAAGAAAACCGTAAATTTTCTTTGGGTTTTTGACCATTTGGTTAAAAAAGTATTGATCGTATTACTAAAATTAACAGACTCAAAGACACATGGCAAAACTACTTAATTATTAGTAGATACAAGATAAATTGTAAAAGTTTAGACTTTAAGAAGAGTTGCATCGATCATTGCATATATGTTACGTTACATATATAGTATATGCTTATGCAGCAGCCTTGGCCACGTGAAATCCTGCCCGGTTTGTGCTGGCTAACGAGTCTTCGATCGCATCAGATTAAGATACCCTTAGCAATTTGCATTTTGATAACCAAATATGCCCTTCAATTCAATGTTTATATGTATTTTTTTTTTAGTTGGGAGGGGCATTTACGTCATTGCAGTTGCTTGGACTACATGTGCTTAATGGGATTTATTAATCTCTGATCTCTCTTACTCTTAGGAGAATCTCAGAGTCAGACATACACGTGCTATACACCTTAAAACCTCCACCCATACATTCTGGACATTATTTATTACAAAATTCCTAGGCAATTAATGATGGTTTTGGGTTTGAAATTGAAAGAAAAAGAGTATAAAAGTTAAAACTTATATATGGTTATATTTCTTTTTTAATGGAGAAAGTAATTTTAAAACTTTGCTTTTTTTTTTTTTTTTAAAAAAAAAAAAAAAAAAAAAAAAAAAAAAAAAAGAGCTTCTCATCAAATAATTAATATGAACTATGGATGTGTCCTTATTGATTGCATTCGATTAAGATTTCAATTATGTGAAAATCGAAAAAGATACCTACTCTCTTTGACAAGTTTTGTTTAGTTTTGAGTTTTAACATATTCTTGGCCTAATTTAAGAAAGAGAAATGATAAATGTACAATATTTTTACAACAAATCTTAAGTGGCAGGTTGTTACTGATTGTTATTGCTGGAGCAAAAAAGTAATCTTAATGTTTGTTTCAAATTTGAATCAATAACAACTAACCACCTATGATTTATTGTAAAAATATTGTAAAATTATTGTAGACATAGCATCTCTCTTTAAGAAAACCATAAATTTTCTTTGGGTGATTGACCATTGGGTTAAAAAAGTATTGATCGTATTACTAAAGTAACAGACTCAAAGACACATGGCATAACTACTTAATTATTAGTAGGTAACAAGAGAAATTGTAAGAGTTTAGACTTTAAGAAGAGTTGCATCGATCATTGCATATACGTTACGTTACATATATAGTATATGCTTATGCAGCAGCCTTGACCACGTGAAATCCTGGCCGGTTTGTGCTGGCTAACGAGTCTTCGATCGCATCAGATTAAGATACCCTTAGCAATTTGCATTTTAATAACCAAATATGCCCTTCAATTCAATGTTTATATGTATTTTTTGTTTTCGTTGGGAGGGGCATTTACGTCATTGCATTTAATAACCATAAATCTCTGATCTCTCTTATGGAGAATCTCAGAGTCAGACATACACGTGCTATACACCTCAAATCCGCCACCCTATACATTCTGGACATTATTTATTACAAAATTCCTAGGCAATTAATGATGGTTTTGGGTTTGAAAATGAAAGGAAAAGAGTATAAAAGTTAAAACTTATATAGTTATATTTCTTTTTTTAATGGAGTAAGTAATTTTAAAACTTTTTTTTTTTTTGGGGGGTACTACTACCTACATTGTATTAATAGTTAAAAACTTACAATTATGTGATTCATTCTCCCATAAAGTAAAAAATAAAAATTATGTGATTAAATTTAATTAGAGAATCAAAATTACAAGACTTAACAAGTTGTTCCTATGTTTTGTAAGAAGGAAAACTTTAGTGTTCATACATTAATATGAATAATATCAAGCCATCTAAAACATCATTTTAATAAATAAAAATGTAAAAATATTTTAATATTATATTTGTTTTTAGAGATTTTAACATCATTTTTTATTTTACTGTTAATGTACAAGAAACCAAACTATATCATACAGATATGAACTGAATAATTTGTCAATGATATAAGCAGATCATGTAGCTGTGTAATAATATAAAATAAATAAAATAAAATGAAGGAATTGCCCATGGTGGCAGTGATTGGCAGTATCTGTACAAAGGGTAGGAAGAAATGACAATATAAAAAGGATATGATGAAAATAAGTGACATCTCAACTCTGTTATTTAACTAGATTTAGGGATCATATTATGTAACCCATATTTGCTAGATCAGAGACAGTACTTTTCACATGGGAGGAGCAGTGACTAGCTAGTCAGAATTTCAATTTAAGAGTATATATTATAAAATCAGTGATTGAAAACAAAATTTATTTTGCAAATAAATATTGTAATGACAAATGCTTGCTTCTTCATTCATTTTAGGTTTATTGCCCAATGGCGAGTTCAAGCAGGGCCCAAAGCCAACACAGCTAAAAGGCACAGTAGTGACCGGCCCCAATGCCATTCCCTTTTGGGAAATTTCAGGGTATGTGGAGTACATAAAACCAGGTCAAAAACAAGGTGACATGATGTTAATAGTGCCTGAGGGTTCCTGTGCTGTAAGGCTTGGCAATGAGGCTGCAGTCAAGCAAAAAGTGAATGTCACAAAGGGCTTGTTTTACTCAGTAACATTCACTGCAGCTCGAACCTGCGCACAAGAGGAGCAATTGAACGTGTCAGTGACTCCTAATTCGGAGAAAATTGATTGGGGTATTTTGCCAATTCAGACTATATATAGTAGCAATGGTTGGGATTCATATGCATGGGGTTTCCAAGCTGACTTTTCGGAAGTTGAAATTTCGATCCATAACCCTGGTGTGGCTGATGATCCAGCTTGTGGCCCACTTATTTATGCTGTTGCTTTGAAGGTTTTGGAACTTCCCAAACGCACTAGAGGTAAAATTACTCTCTCTCATTTCAACAAATTTTACTATATTAAAGTTGCAAATTTCTTCTAAAAAAAAAACGTTGCAAATTAATGTGTCAACTTTTAACGTATGATAAAAACTTATAAAGATTGACAGGCGACAACAGTTCGAATAAGCTCTAGAGTATTTCATTTCACAAGGATTTTTTTTTTTGTGCTCCAATTGAACTATCTTAAATCTCAATACATTTGAAATCATTCGTTTCATTAATATGTTTGTATGCACTTTGCAGTCAACCTTTTGAAAAATGGAAATGTTGAAGAAGGTCCATATATATACCCTAATACATCATGGGGTGTCCTAATTCCACCACACATTGAAGACGATCACAGTCCTTTACCTGGCTGGATTATTGAGTCCCTTAAGGCTGTGAAATACATTGATTCCGATCACTTCTTTGTCCCGGAAGGCAAACGAGCAGTTGAACTCATGGCCGGAAAAGAAAGCGCCCTTGCACAAGTTGTGTATACAATGCCCGGAAAGACTTATGCCCTCACATTTGCTGTTGGTGACGCTAACGATTCATGTGTAGGTTCCCTGGGTGTAGAGGCATATGCAGGCAAAGACAGTGTCAAGGTTCCATATGAATCTAAGGGCAATGGAGGGTTCAAGCGAGCCAGTCTTTTGTTCAAAGCAGTGTCACTACGCACACGTATTATGTTCCTAAGCACATTTTACACCATGACAAGTGACAAGTCAGGGTCTTTATGTGGACCGGTATTAGATGATGTGAAGTTGCTTAGTGCTCGTGTTCATAAACCACGACGTGCTTGACCGCATTGCTTTATGCGAACCGCATTGGTGCTTGATATCTGATCCATTTCAATTAGCTTAATATATACTACAGGTTACTTGTGATAAGAGCAAGAGGGTTTAATGTGGGTTTACAATGTTCCATTCATGTATCGTTTAATAATTCTCATCAAGTAAATTTACATTCTTGGATTAGCAGAATTGGTTTTGGAAAGATAGATGTAGCTTACAATTTTATCTTCCTTTTTCACCTTGACTAAGTATTGATGTTTGGTACCATTAATTTATGGTTATCCCTCTTTCAAATAATAAATATGTACAAACTTTGTTGTAGCCATAGGCTACAACCAACATTAAGAAGATGACATGTATTGTTACTGTATGCATTGCACACAAAAATAGACATAGGTGGGGTCTATGGGGGCCTGCCCCCTCAACCTAAAAAATATTTTTTTTAGTAGGTTAATTTCCAAAAAAAAAAAAAAAAGGCTTGGGCTCCCCTTACTTTGTAGCTTGGGCCCCCTCCAAAATTGTGAAACATTAACCTAGCCGGCCAGCCCACATGTAAATCTTAAAAAGAAGAAGAAGAAGAAGAAGTAAGTCCAAAAATGTAAACCCAGTAGTCCAAACTCCAAATGGAAAAACACAAGAAAAAGAGAAAAGAAAAACTAAGAGGCAAGAGCAATACAAAAAGAAAGTGAGAGGCGAGAGACTAAGAGCAAATAAGACTTGCAGCTGCCCACGTTGGGAAGCCACCAAAACGCGACAGAGAGAAACTGAGAGGTGAGAGCTTGAAATCTTGTTGCTACCCATGCCATGACGTTGCCACCACGCGAGACCCATCTCATAGACCCATACAAGACCCACTAGGCAACACCCATCTCACCGTGACGCCGTTGTTGGCTTGATCTAATCCAGCCTTCACACTTCACACTCAAGTATTTAATCTATCCTTCAAAATCTAATATAATGTTTGTAAATTTAAGAATCTGTGCTTGTGGTGTTTATGTTTTTACTGATGAGTGAATCTGTGCTTATGGTTTTTTTTTTTTTTTTCTTTGGCTTTTTAGCTTTGTGACTTTGTGTTCATGACTATGTCTCTTATATGTTGTATATATAGGTAAATACAAGAATAGGTTGCAATAATGATGGTGGAGTTTGGAGAATATAGTTTCATAAAGTGAAAATTCAAGTTCTAGAATTTTCTAAGTGAAAATTTGAAATATGAATTTTCTAGAATTTTCTGGTGACTATTGAGAAAGATTGAAGAGGTTTTAATCTTTGTTAACCGCTTTATGAAAAAGTAACTAACTCTCCACACATGCCTTTTCATGAAACATAACGAGGTTTCATGAAATAACTAACTCTTCATATGTGCTTTTTCATGAAACGTAACGAGGTTTCATGAAATAACTAATTCTCCATATGTGCCTTTTCATGAAACATAATCATATGGGTATAAATAGAGGCTTATATTCTCTTAAAAAACTAATTTCACAAAAATCAAAAGTTGGAGAGAAACAGAAGAAACATAAGAAATCCTGTGATCATTTTTCAGGATTGCTATCTGTAGAATCTAACATCTTGGTTGTATCCTGGAGACAAATTTGTGATAACCCTTTAACAACAAAAGTGTGCAGGGCAAATATTGTTTAAGGAAAACGATATAGTGCCTCCAAGTTATCTACTTTCTTTTTGTCTTTTCTTTTAATCTTATTCTTCCATTATTACTTTGTGTGATATCTCCAACAATCTTAGACAATATTTCCTACGATGGAAGGAGCAAGTGATGTTTTAGCGTTAAAGATGTTGAATCATGAGTTGGTAAAATTGGATCGTTTTAATGGAACCAATTTCTCTTGATTGAAAGACAAGATGAAATTCCTACTTACTACACTAAAACTTTTCTATGTCTTGGACCCGAATTTGATGCCTTTTCCTCCTGCGAGTGATGAAGATACTGATGAGATTAAGGCACAAAGAAAGAAACGAGAGGAAGGTGAACTGATATGCAGAGGGCACATTCTCAATACTCTTTCGGATCGTCTCTATGATCTCTATACATCAATGAAATCATCGAAGGAGATTTGGAATGCTTTGGAGGCAAAATACAAAACTGAGAAAATAGGTACGAATAAGTTTATTATTCAAAAGTATTTTGATTATAAAATGCTTGATAGTGTCTCAGTTTTAGATCAAGTGCATGAGTTACAAATTTTGGTCAATAAACTCCATGATTTGTCAATCAATATTCTTGAATCATTCCAAGTGAGTGTATTCATTACGAAACTCCCACCAAATTGGAATAATTTTAGGAAGAAGCTTCTGCATAAGTCGGAAGATCTCACTTTAGAACAATTCGGACAGCATCTTCGAATTGAAGAGGAAAGTCGGATTAGAGATGTGACTAACACCGAATCTAAAGTGAATGTGAACAATGTGAGCAATGTTCAAAGTGGGAGTTCGAGTAAGACCAATAAGCACTTGAAAGTGAATAAAAGTGGGAGTGGTTTCAAGAAGAACAACTTCAATAATCCCAACAAGGACAAGAAGAATCGAGCATGTTTCCATTGTGGAAAGAAAGGCCATTACAGTCATGAATGTAAACTCTTAAAGAACAAGAAAAAGGATGAAGAAGGCAATGCCATTGAAATGAATGTCATTGAGGACATTGTTGCTATGGTAAGTGGCATACATATTGATAAGATCACTGAAGTTCATATGGCTACGATTGCAAATACTTTTGATTTGTGGTTCGATTCGGGTGCAATGGTGCATGTGTGCAACAACAAGGAGCAATACAAGACTTATGATGAGTCTTCCATAGAACAACAAGTGCTAATGGGCAACCATAATAAAGCAAAGGTTCTTGGAAAGGGCACCATTGAAGTGAAGATGAGTTCTGGCAAGATGATGATCTTGACCAATGTTTTTCATGTACAAGATATCAAGAAGAATCTTGTGTCTGCCAATTTGTTATGTAAGAGTGGTGTAAAAGTTGTACTTGAATCGGACAAATTAATCTTGTCCAATAATGGGATATTTGTAGGAAAGGGATATGTTATTGAGGCATGTACAAACTAAGTATTATTAATAAATAAGTTTCTGGTTGTGTTTATATTGTTGATTCTTTATTTGTGGCATGCTAGATTGAGACTTTTAAATTTCAAATTCTTGAAATTTATGTCAAAGCATGATATAATTTACATAAGTATGATGATTTGAATTAAATGGTGTATTAACTGGAAATGATGAATATTTCTAAATGCATATTATTCTTTGTGAGGAACATATCATAATACACCAAAATGGAGTCCCTTATACACCCTAATAAAATGGTTTGGTTAAAAGAGAGAACTCTATTTGATATGGTGAATACCATAAACTTAAGTGCAATTAGCTAAGTTCTTATCTGATCAATGGAAAGAAGCTTTGCTTAGTGTATGCTATGTGCATAATAGAGTTTCATCTCAAAAGTATTTCATGTGTTATGAAATGAGAAAGTGACCAATGCTTATCATTTTAAACTGTGGGGGTGTTTAACCTTTTACAAATGATAGACCAAAGAGGACTAATTAGTTAAAGAGCTATATAAAGTGTATATGTAGGTTTTGAGTAAATTCGAGGGTATGTAGTTTATTAGACTTAATGTCTAATATAAGAATGAAATCAAAGGATATTGAATTTATTGAGTTTAAATTCAAAGATGATTTTAAGGATACCTCGATACGTACTTAAACATGAGTAAATGACTCTAATCTTAAATATCTCATTAAGTGATATTAAAGATTCAAATGTGGTTCACCAAGTGAACAAAGGTGGAGTCAAAGTTTGAGAAATAAAAGGGATTTAATCCAAGTTTTATTTTATGTGAAACTCTTGTTTACCTTGTTAAAGGTAATAAAAGTGTAGTCCTAATTAAATACCCATAGTACTCTTTGAGGGAAGTGATCCTAAAGTTTACAAAAGCTTTGTGCTTCTGAAAATATGTAGCTTTCTATTGTAAAAGCTATTAATGATGAGATAGACTTGATATTATTTGATAATAATTGGGTCTTAATGGATCTACCTCTAGTTTGTAAAGCAATCGGTTGTAAGTGGGTATTAGAATAAGATATAAAATCTTTTGGTCTAAAGTTAATAGTAAAAGATTTGAAACAAAGGGAAAAAGATAGATTTTGATCTATACACTAGTAACTATTTGTGTTATTAGTTTGATATCTTTAAAACCATTCATATAATTTTAAATAAATCCACTATATTCTATTATTACATTTTTGTTATATGTAATTACAGTGTGTGTGTGTGTGTATATATGTGAATTTGAAATGGTTGAGAACCCAAACTGTGGGGTTTAGAAACTCAAATTGTGGAATTATGATATCCAAGAAGTGTGGGGGTATAACCTTTAAACGAGTCATGGACTCATAAGAATGCTAATGTGCATCAAAGATGTGCTTGTTAAAGGTATTGAGAATTAATATTGAGGGATATTAAATTCATTGTGATTAAATTCTGCCATGTGTGGTAAATGTCTCGAGTTTAAACAAGAACATATTGTGATCTTATTTTGAAAGTACCTCTTTGTGAAATAAAGATAGTACAAGTGAGTTCATTAATTGAACATTCAAGGATCAATAATGAAATATTGGATTGTGTCTCCACATATAATTTGAGTATGCATCATATAGATGTGAGTGACTTTCTTAAAAGTGATCTTGGTAAGGAACTTTGATTGAAAGACTTGTGGGTTTGTACTTCCCTAATTAATTAAATGAAAGTCTTTTATGAATGAGAATCAAGTAAAGAAATATAGCGGAGATGTGCACTATATTAATCTCATTTTGAGGTTTATGTTATCTCATTTTGTTGAAATTTGAGTAATCTCATTGTGTTGAGATTAGTGTTGAGAATTTGCTTCTTAGATTTTAATATCTTTAAAGAAGTAAAGACACTTTGATTCCAATATTAAATAAAGAGATTACTGGAAGAGTAGATGCAAAGCTCGAGTTTGCTAGTATATTAAGTACATATTGTGTATCATGTATGGAACTAAACTAGACATTGCCTTCACAGTATGTAGACTTTCAAAGTTTCTAAAACTTGAGGCTGATCACTAGAAAGTACTTAATTATGATGAATATCTATTATATAAAATATTCAAGTTTAATTCTATTATTGATGTGAGTGATAATATCTATCTCTAGTTAGATAATCACTACATGTGGAGGTGCTATGTGTAAGCATTAAAGAAATAAGGTGTATTTCTTACTCTACTATAAAATTAAATTGAGAGCATTGGTTACAATGGTAACAGACAAGAAAACCAATTGGCTAAGGTTTTGATAAAGTGTCGTGGCCATGACCATTGTAAGCCATTCCTTGTACTGTAGTTGTAAAACCACAATGCGTATGGTATACATAAGTTGTATACAATGTGAACTTAGACTTAAAAGTCTAAGACAAGAATACGTAAGGCAAGTCAAATGTGGTTGGACTAGTCCATTGCCTACATAATTCTATATATAAAATAGGTCATTTACTAAAGTGTGTCTCGAGACTTGGTAAGGATAACATCCATTGGAATGGGACTAAAACCCTTCTTTTAAGAGAATCACCAATAGTGGGAACCCAACCTCGAATTGATTTAATCTAAAGAGGTTTAAAGGGTAACAACAAGCTATTAATACGTGGTTAGTAAAAGCACTAATTTTGTGTCTCATTTAGGATGGATTAGTGCAGACTATTACGATGTAATTGAGGATGAGTTTTACACTCTTAATGAAGTTCATAAAGAATAAATGTTTGTGTAACAGGGACATAAGAAGGCACTTCACCTTTGTGAACATAGGAGTGGTGCTGCTTCTAGCAAGAGTAAAAGGGTTTTCTCTTGTACATGTTCGCTAAACCGGGAAGAGCACAAGGCCATAATAGTACTAACAATAGTGGATTTCTAAATGTGTTGTGGATGTTCTCATGTGTGTGTTGTTTCCGATTTCAACACATAAGAGTTTTGGTTTAAGCACCAAGCCACCATTAACTCTGCTGATTTCTTGAGCAATTACACTAAAGGGAGGTTTAAGTTGAAAGACACCTTCCATTATGCATGATAGGATATCAATCAAGTGAGAAATATATTATTACAATCTAGTGGGGGATTATTGTATATATAGGAAAATACAAGAATAGGTTGTAATAATGATGGTTGAGTTTGGAGAATATGGTTTCATAAAGTGAAAATTCAAGTTTTGGAATTTTCTAAGTGAAAATTTGAAATCTGAATTTTCTGAAATTTTCTGGTGATTATTGAGAAAGATTGAAGAGGTTTCAATCTTTGTTAACCGTTTTATGAAAAAGTAACTAACTTTCCACACGTGCCTTTTCATGAAACATAACGAGGTTTCATAAAATAACTAACTTTTCATATGTGCTTTTTCATGAAACGTAACGAGGTTTCATGAAATAACTAATTCTCCATATATGCCTTTTCATGAAACATAATCATATGGGTATAAATAGAGCCTTATATTCTCTTAAAAAACTAATTTCACAAAAATCAAAAGTTGGAGAGAAACAGAAGAAACACAAGAAATCCTGTAGTCATTCTCCAGAATTGCTATCTGTAGAATCCAACATCTTGGTTGTATCCTGTAGACAAATTTGCGATAACCCTATAGTAACAAAAGTGTGGAGGGCAAATATTGTCTAAGGAAAACGATATAGTGCCTCCAAGTTATCTACTTTCTTTTTGTCTTTTTTTTTTTAATCTTGTTCTTCCATTATTACTTTGTGTGATATCCCCAACATTATATTATATAGATGAGAGAGAGAGAGAGAGAGAGAGAGAGAGAGAAGAGTCTCTAGAGATTAGAGAAAATATCAGTGTTTGACTGTTTGTTGTGTGGTAGTTGAGCAATAAAATAGGGACAAGTCACAGAAATAGGAAAAGTGATTCAACTTTTAAGGAATGAAAGAAATAAAGGCAATGAGACTGGGTGAGTGACAGAAAAAAAGAGATAAATGCAAAGATACAAAGACAAAAGACAAAGAAAAATCATATAATATAATAAATAGTCACACAAATTTATTAAAATAACAGTGATTCATGACTTGCACTTATTGTTAACTCATAATACTATAATTAGTAATTAGAAATTAGATTTATAAATTGAAAAGCAGTGAGAAAGACTAATTTTATAATTAAATGCATCATGCATATTACTTAGATTCTAGTATTTTTCTTTACTCTATTAATTTAGATGGAATTCTTATGAATTTAAAAATCCAAATTTTAGAGAAGAAATCTATTAAAAAAATCCGAAGTAAATTGAAAATGTTCTTCCTTCTCTCACAAAAATTGTGAATTTCACCATTAATTTAATTAATGGGTCAAATTACAATGCAATAGGTGATTTTTTATACTTTTTCTTTATCTAAGATAGAATTCTACTCTTATCAATATATCCCCAAGTTGCTAGTCCTCTAGCCTAATTTAAGTATATGTGTGTGAAACTCTTCCTATAGACTTGAAAACTTAATCTTTACCTCCTATACTTCACAAACACTTATACTTGTGAAGTAACCATAACACCAAATGTGATTTTTTTATACTAAACCTAAAGAGAGTGGACAGTGAAAAATTCAAAATAATAAGTGATTTTGCTATCTCGCTAGAGTATATCAATAAGGCTATTAGATTTTAATCATTTTGTACTTATCTATAGTTTATAGTATGTATGTGTGTGTGTATATATATATATATATTGTGCAACTTTAAATAATGTGACACCACTCAATAATTTATTATTAAATACATATTTTAAAAATATTACCATTGAATTACATGTTTTATATGTTCTAAACAAATTAACATGCCAAATTTCATACCAATAAAATATAATTTACTATTTGATTTATAAACTAATCTTTTATGCATTATTTCAAACTACAAAAACTTGAATTTAAACAATTGATTGATGACATGGTGAAGATGATGTAATCTGATCTAACGGTGGATTTGTCAAAGTTTGCATCCAATTAAAAACTATTGGTTGGTATAACATTGCTTAAAATTACAGCAAGATATATATATATATATATATATTAATTTCAATCTATGGTCAAATTATTCCACTCGATTTCTACTTATTCCCATAAACTTAATGAATCGATAACGTAATGGGATGTAAATGTAAATTTTACTATAGAATTAGAGACAATATATTCTTTTAAAAGAATATAATTCCACAATATTAACTCTGGTAAAAACTAATAACCAATAACCATAGTCAAGACTCAAGAGACATGATCATAATTTATCATTTTTATGCAACTATTTAGTTGATAAATTTTAGGAATGAATATCTCCCCACCATTAGACTAGGGGTGATGTGGTGAATGACTGAATTAATGTATTCAATTTCAGCCATCAAAAAAAAAAAAAAAAAAATTCAATTTCATTGGAGCACGGTGAGAGTATATATTTTCCGAATAATATAAAATATCTACAATTTAAAATTATCCTAGCCCATGTACCAAAACTCAGTATAAAAGCAGTGACCGAAGCAATCATTCTAATATGCTTTGAATTGTATTGGACACTACTTATTAGACATGGAAAAGTGTGGAAGAAGGAAATTTCAAAATGTGTACTGAGATATTTCGGACCGTTTGGTAGTAGTGTTTAAGTATTGTTGTTCAATTTTCAATGTTATGGAAATACGTATTTAAGTGTTATGAAAATACATATTCAAAGTGTTATTATTGTTTAAATATTAAAAACTATTATTTAAACAACATAACCAAATAACCCCTTATGGTTTGCTCTCCAACAATTTTCACAAAGGAGATGTCGACTCTTATTGTGTTCTTCATTGGTTAAACTTAATTATAAAGATCGATTCTATATATATTTGGTATGATGTTTTTATCTCTTTCTCATTCTCTCTCTCTCCATATATATATTTGTTATTACTAAATTTAGTATATAAAATAAGAGATTAAATTCTATAAGGATAGAGTGTAAAATCCATGTTTTATATCATCCAATAAGTGATTGCCACATTAGCATTTTACTTAAAATTCAATACATCTTACCACCCCTAATAACATCTCGATAAATTCCCAATTTGGTTGGATTTATATATGGGTATTAGAATTGATTGAGTGTGATTGTATTTATTCTTAAATATGTGATAAGATGATATAACATGTTAGGATTGGAGGGGTAAAATATGAGTTTTACACAACGTCCTTATAGAATTTAATCTCATAAAATAATGCCTTCAAACAAATTTTCAGTCACCAAGAGAATTATAAGGGAAATCTTATAATATAATGATCATCACTTTTCTAGAATTTAATAAAAATTTGTATGAATATTGAAAAATTTTAAATGCCGAATTTTCTCTGATAAATATGTAAATAAAAGCAACTGTAATATAAAATGGATCAATTTAAGTTCAAAGGTCTTTCGAAACAAAAAAAAAAAAAAAAAAGGGCTTGGGCTCCCCTTACTTTGTAGCTTGGGTCCCCTCCAAAATTGTGAAACATTAACCTAGCCGGCCAGCCCATATGTAAATCTTAAAAAGAAGAAGAAGAAGAAGAAGAAGTAAGTCCAAAAATGTAAACCCAGTGGTCCAAACTCCAAATGGAAAAACGCAAGAAAAAGAAAAAAGAAAAACTAAGAGGCAAGAGCAATACAAAAAGAAAGTGAGAGGTGAGAGACTGAGAGCAAATAAGACTTGCAGCTGCCCATGTTATGAAGCCACCAAAACGTGATAGAGAGAAACTGAGAGGTGAGAGCTTGAAATCTTGTTGCTGCCCATGCCATGACGCTGCCACCACGTGAGACCCATCTCATAGACCCACACAAGACCCACCAAGCGACACCCATCTCGCCGTGACGCCGCCGCTGGCTTGATCTGCTCCAGCCTTCACACTTCACACTCAAGTATTTAATCTATCCTTCAAAACCTAATATAATGTTTGTAAATCTAAGAATCTGTGCTTGTGTTGTTTGTGTTTTTACTGATGAGTGAATCTGTGCTTATGGTTTTTTTTTTTCTTTGGCTTTTTGGCTTTGTGACTTTGTGACTTTGTGACTTTGTGTTTGTGACTATGTCTCTTATATGTTGTATATATAGGTAAATACAAGAATAGGTTGTAATAACGATGGTTGAGTTTGGAGAATATGGTTTCATAAAGTGAAAATTCAAGTTCTGGAATTTTCTAAGTGAAAATTTGAAATCTAAATTTTCTGGAATTTTCTAGAATTTTCTGGTGACTATTGAGAAAGATTGAAGAGGTTTCAATCTTTGTTAACCGCTTTATGAAAAAGTAACTAACTCTCCACACGTGCCTTTTCATGAAACATAACGAGGTTTCATGAAATAACTAACTCTTCATATGTGCTTTTTCATGAAACATAACGAGATTTCATGAAATAACTAACTCTCCATATGTGTCTTTTCATGAAACATAATCATATGGGTATAAATAGAGACTTATGTTCTCTTAAAAAACTAATTTCACAAAAATCAAAAGTTGGAGAGAAACAGAAGAAACATAAGAAATCTTGTAGTCATTCTCCAGAATTGCTATCTGTAGAATCTAACATCTTGGTTGTATCCTGGAGACAAATTTGCGATAACCCTTTAGCAACAAAAGTGTGGAGGGCAAATATTGTCTAAGGAAAACGATATAGTACCTCCAAGTTATCTACTTTCTTTTTGTCTTTTCTTTTAATCTTGTTCTTCCATTATTACTTTGCGTGATATCTCCAACAATCTTAGACAATATTTCCTACAATGGAAGGAGCAAGCGATGTTTCAGCGTTAAAGATGTTGAATCATGAGTTGGTAAAATTGGATCATTTTGATGGAACCAATTTCTCTCGATGGAAAGACAAGATGAAATTCCTACTTACTGCATTAAAAATTTTCTATGTCTTGGACCTGAATTTGATGCCTTTTCCTCCTGCGAGTGATGAAGATACTGATGAGATTAAGGCACAAAGAAAGAAACAGGAGGAAGATGAATTGATATGCAGAGGGCACATTCTCAATACTCTTTCGGATCGTCTTTATGATCTCTACACATCAATGAAATCACCGAAGGAGATTTGGAATGCTTTGGAGGCAAAATACAAAATTGAGAAAATAGGTACAAATAAGTTTATTATTCAAAAGTATTTTGATTATAAAATGCTTGACAGTGTCTCAGTTTTAGATCAAGTGCATGAGTTACAGATTTTGGTCAATAAACTCCGTGATTTGTCAATCAATATTCTTGAATCATTCCAAGTGGGTGTAATCATTACGAAACTCCCACCAAATTGAAATAATTTTAGAAAGAAGCTTTTGCATATGTCGGAAGATCTCACTTTAGAACAATTCAGACAACATCTTCGAATTGAAGAGGAAAGTCGGATTAGAGATATGACTAACACTGAATCTAAAGTGAATGTGAACAATGTTCAAAGTGGGAGTTCGAGTAAGACCAATAAGCACTTGAAAGTGAATAAAAGTGGGAGTGGTTTCAAGAAGAATAACTTCAAGAATCCCAACAAGGACAAGAAGAATCGAGCATATTTCCATTGTGAAAAGAAAGGCCATTACATTCGCGAATGTAAAATCTTAAAGAACAAGAAAAAGGATGAAGAAGGCAATGCCATTGAAATGAATGTCATAAAGGACATTGTTGCTATGGTAAGTGGCATACATATTGATATAATCATTGAAGTTCATATGGCTACGATTGCAAATACTTTTGATTGGTGGTTCGATTTGGGTGCAACGGTGCATGTGTGCAACAACAAGGAGCAATACAAGACTTATGATGAGTCTTTCATAGAACAACAAGTGCTAATGGGCAACCATAATATAGCAAAGGTTCTTGGAAAGGGCACCATTGAAGTGAAGATGAGTTCCAGCAAGATGATGATTTTGACCAATGTTTTTCATGTACACGATATCAGGAGGAATCTTGTGTCTCCCAATTTGTTATGTAAGAGTGGTGTAAAAGTTGTACTTGAATCGGACAAATTAATCTTGTCCAAGAATGGGATATTTGTAAGAAAGGGATATGTTATTGATGGCATGTACAAACTAAGTATTATTAATAAATAAGTTTCTGGTTGTGCTTATATTGTTGATTCTTTATTTGTGGCATGCTAGATTGAGATTTTGAAATTTCAAATTCTTGAAATTTATGTCAAAGCATGATATAATTTACATAAGCATGATGATTTGAATTGAATGGTGTATTAACTAGAAATGATGAATATTTCTAAATGCATATCATTCTTTGTGAGGAACTTGTCATAATACACCAAAATAGAGTCCCTTATACACCCTAATAAAATGGTTTGGTCAAAAGAGAGAACTCTATTTGATATGGTGAATGCCATAAACTTAAGTGCAATTAGCTAAGTTCTTATCTGATCAATGGGAAGAAGCTTTGCTTAGTGTATGCTATGTGCATAATAAAGTTTCATCTCAAAAGTATTTCATATGTGTTATGAAACGAGAAAGTGACCAAAAGCTTATCATTTTAAACTATGGGGGTGTTTAACCTTTTATAAATGATAGACCAAAGAGGACTAATTAGTTAAAGAGCTATATAAAGTGTATATGTAGGTTTTGAGTAAATTCGAGGGTATGTAGTTTATTAGACTTAATGTCTAATATAAGAGTGAAATCAAATGATATTGAATTTATTGAGTTTAAATTCAAAGATGATTTCAAGGATACCTCGATACGTACTTAAACACGAGTAAATGACTCAAATCTTAAATATCACATTAAGTGATATTAAAGATTCAAATGTGGTTCACCAAGTGAACAAAGGTGGAGTCAAAGTTTGAGAAATAAAAGGGATTTAATCCAAGTTTTATTTTATGTGAAACGCTTGTTTACCTTGTTAAAGGTAATAAAAGTGTAATCCTAATTAAATACCCATAGTACTCTTTGAGGGAAGTGATCCTAAAGTTTATGAAAGCCTTGTGCTTCTGAAAATATGTAGCTTTCTATTGTAAAAGCTATTAATGATGAGATAGACTTGATATTATTTGATAATAATTGGGTCTTAATGAATCTACCTCTAGTTTCTAAACCAATCGGTTGTGAGTGGGTATTAGAATAAGATATAAAATCTTTTGGTCTAAAGTTAATAGTAAAAGATTTGAAACATAGGGGAAAAGATAGATTTTGATCTATACACTAGTAACTATTTGTGTTATTAGTTTGATATCTTTAAAACCATTCATATAATTTTAAATAAATTCACTATATTCTATTATTACATTTTTGTTATATGTAATTACAGTGTGTGTGTATATATGTGAATTTTGGAATGGTTGAGAACCCAAATTGTGGGGTTTAGAAACTCAAATTGTGGAATTATGATATCCAAGAAGTGTGGGGGTATAACCCTTAAACAAGTCATGGACTTATAAGAATGTTAATGTGCATCAAAGATGTGCTTGTTAAAGGTATTGAGAATTAATATTGAGGGATGTTAAATTCATTGTGATTAAATTCTGTCATGTGTGGTAAATGTCTTGAGTTTAAACAAGAACATATTGTGATCCTATTTTGAAAGTACCTCTTTGTGAAATAAAGAGAGTACAAGTGAGTTCATTAATTGAACATTCAAGGATCAATAATGAAATATTGGATTGTGTCTCCACATATAATTTGAGTATGCATCATATAGATGTGAAGTGACTTTCTTAAAAGTGATCTTGGTAAGGAAGTTTGCTTGAAAGACTTGTGGGTTTGTACTTCCCTAATTAATTAAATGAAAGTCTTTTATGAATGAGAATCAAGTAAAGAAATATAGTGGAGATGTGCACTATATTAATCTCATTTTGAGATTTATGTTATCTCACTTTGTTGAAATTTGAGTAATCCCATTGTGTTGAGATTAGTGTTGAGAATTTGCTTCTTAGATTTTAATATCTTTAAAGAAGTAAAGACACTTTGATTCCAATATTAAATAAAGAGATTACTGGAAGGGTAGATGCATAGCTCGAGTTTGCTAGTGTATTAAGTACATATTGTGTATCATGTATGGAACTAAACTAGACATTGCCTTCACAGTATGTAGACTTTCAAAGTTTCTAAAACTTGAGGCTGATCACTAGAAAGTACTTAATTGTGATGAATATCTATTATATAAAATATTCAAGTTTAATTCTATTATTGATGTGAGTGATAATATCTATCTCTAGTTAGATAATCACTACATGTGGGGGTGCTATGTGTAAGCATTAAAGAAATAAGGTGTATTTCTTACTCTACTATAGAATTAAATTGAGAGCATTGGTTATAATGGTAACAGACAAGGAAACCAATTGGCTAAGGTTTTGATAAAGTGTCGTGGCCACGACCATTGTAAGCCATTCCTTGTACTGTAGTTGTAAAACCACAATGCGTATGGTATACATGAGTTGCATACAATGTGAACTTAGACTTAAAAGTCTAAGACAAGAATACGTAAGGCAAGTCAAATGTGGTTGGACTAGTCCATTGCCTACGTAATTCTATATATAAAATAGGTCATTTACCGAAGTGTGTCTTGAGACTTGGTAAGGATAACATCCATTGGAATGGAACTAAAACCCTTCTTTTAAGAGAATCATCAATAGTGAGAACCCAACCTCGAATTGATTTAATCTAAAGAGGTTTAAAGGGTAACAACAACCTATTAATACGTAGTTAGTAAGAGCACTAATTTTGTGTCTCATTTAGGATGGATTAGTGCAGACTGTTACGATGTAATTGAGGATGAGTTTTACACTCTTAATGAAGTTTATAAAGAATAAATGTCTGTGTAACAGGGACATAAGAAGAAACTTCACCTTTGTGAACATAGGAGTGGTGCCGCTTCTAGCAAGAGTAAAAGGGTTTTCTCTTGTACATGTTCACTAAACCGGGAAGAGCACAATGCCATAATAGTGCTAACAACAGTGGATTTCTAAATGTGTTGTGGATGTTCTCATGTGTGTGTTGTTTCCGATTTCAACACATAAGAGTTTTGGTTTAAGCACCAAGCCACCATTAACTCTGTTGATTTCTTGAGCAATTACACTAAAGGGGGGGTTTAAGTTGAAAGACATCTTCCATTATGCATGATAGGATATCAATCAAGTGAGAAATATATTATTACAACCTAGTGGGGGATTGTTGTATATATAGGTAAATACAAGAATAGGCTGTAATAATGATGGTTGAGTTTGGAGAATATGGTTTCATAAAGTGAAAATTCAAATTCTGGAATTTTCTAAGTGAAAATTTGAAATCTGAATTTTCTAGAATTTTCTGGTGACTATTGAGAAAGATTGAAGAGGTTTCAATCTTTGTTAATCGCTTTATGAAAAAGTAACTAACTCTCCACACGTGCCTTTTCATGAAACATAACGAGGTTTCATGAAATAACTAACTCTTCATATGTGCTTTTTCATGAAACATAACGAGGTTTCATGAAATAACTAATTCTCCATATGTGCTTTTTCATAAAACATAATCATATAGGTATAAATAGAGGCTTATGTTCTCTTAAAAAACTAATTTCACAAAAATCAAAAGTTGGAGAGAAGTAGAAAAAACACAAGAAATCATGTGGTCATTCTCCAGAATTGCTATCTGTAGAATCCAACATCTTGGTTGTATCCTGTAGACAAATTTGCGATAACCTTTTAGTAACAAAAGTGTGGAGGGCAAATATTGTCTAAGGAAAACGATATAGTGCTTCCAAGTTATCTACTTTCTTTTTGTCTTTTCTTTTAATCTTGTTCTTCCATTATTACTTTGTGTGATATCCCCAACATTATATTACACAGATAAGAGAGAGAGAGAGAGAGAGAGAGAGAGAGAGAGAGAGAAGAGTCTCTAGAGATTAAAGAAAATATCAGTGTTTGACTGTTTGTTGTGTGGTAGTTAGGCAATAAAATAAGGACAAGTCACATAAATAGGAAAAGTGATTCAACTTTTAAGGAATGAAAGAAATAAAGGCAATGGGACTGGGTGAGTGACAGAAAAAAAGAGAGATAAATGCAAAGTTACAAAGACAAAAGACAAAGAAAAATCACATAATATAATAAATAGTCACACAAATTTATTAAAATAACAGTGATTCATGACTTGCACTTATTGTTAACTCATAATGCTATAATTAGTAATTAGAAATTAGATTTATAAATTGAAAAGCAGTAAGAAAGACTAATTTTATAATTAAATGCATCATACATATTACTTAGATTCTAGTATTTTTCTTTACTCTATTAATTTAGATGGAATTCTTATGAATTTAAAAATCCAAATTTTAGAGAAGAAATCTATTCAAAAAATCCGAAGTAAATTGAAATTGTTCTTCCTTCTCTCACAAGAATTGTGAATTTCACCATTAATTTAATTAATGGGTCAAATTACAATGCAATAAGTTATTTTTTTATACTTTTTCTTTATCTAAGATAGAATTCTACTCTTATCAATATATCCCCAAGCTGCTAGTCCTCTAGCCTAATTTAAGTATATGTGTGTGAAACTCTTCCTATAGACTTGAAAACTTAATCTTTACCTCCTATACTTCACAAACGCTTATACTTGTGAAGTGACCATCATACACAATGTGATTTTTTTATACTAAACCTAAAGAGAGTGGATAGCGAAAAATTCAAAATAATAAGTGATTTTGCTATCTCGCTAGAGTATATCAATATGGCTATTAGATTTTAATCATTTTGTACTTATCTATAGTTTATAGTATGTATGTGTGTGTGTGTGTATATATATATATTGTGTAACTCTAAATAATGTGACACCACTCAATAATTTATTATTAAATACATATTTTAAAAATATTACCATTGAATTACATGTTTTATATATTCTAAACAAATTAACATGCCAAATTTCATACCAATCAAATGTAATTTACTATTTGATTTATAAACTAATCTTTTATGCATTATTTCAAACTACAAAAACTTGAATTTAAACAATTAATTGATGACATGGCGAAGATGATGTAATCTAATCTAACGGTGGATTTGTCAAAGTTTGCATCCAATTAAAAACTATTAGTTGGTATAATATTGCTTAAAATTACAGCAAGATATATATATATATATATATATTAATTTCAATCTATGGCCAAATTATTCCACTCGATTTCTACTTATTCCCATAAACTTAATGAATCGATAGCGTAATAGGATGTGAATGTAAATTTTACTATAGAATTAGAGACAATATATTCTTTTAAAAGAATATAATTCCACAATATTAACCCTGGTAAAAACTAATAACCAATAACCATAGTCAAGACTCAAGAGACATGATCATAATTTATCATTTTTATGCAACTATTTAGTTGATAAATTTTAGGAATGAATATCTCCCCACCATTAGACTAGGGGTGATGTGGTGAATGACTGAATTAATGTATTCAATTTCAGCCATCAAAAAAAAAAAAAAAAAGTATTCAATTTCATTGGAGCACTGTGAGAGTATATATTTTCTGAATAATATAAAATATCTACAATTTAAAATTATCCTAGCCCATGTACCAAAACTCAGTATAAAAGCAGTGACCGAAGCAATCATTCTAATATGCTTTGAATTGTACTGGACACTACTTATTAGACATGGAAAAGTGTGGAAGAAGGAAATTCCAAAATGTGTACTGAGATATTTCGGACCATTTGGTAGCAGTATTTAAGTATTGTTGTTCAGTTTTCAATGTTATGGAAATACGTTTTTAAGTGTTATGGAAATATGTATTCAAAGTGTTATTGTTATTTAAATATTAAAAACTGTTGTTTAAACAACATAACCAAATAACCCCTTATGCTTTGCTCTCCAACAATTTTCACAAAGGAGACGTCGACTCTTATTGTGTTCTTCATTGTTTAAACTTAATTATAAAGATCGATTCCATATATATTTGGTATGATGTTTTTATCTCTCTCTCACTCTCTCTCTCCATATAGAAAAAATTGCAAAATATATGCATGTGACAAGAAGTGAGTATCAATTTTCTTCTGTCTCTTTTTAATCAAAATATATACTAAAAAAAATTGATATATCAAAACATATCTAGTGAGTGTGTGTTGAGGCTCACTTTATATCATTAATGTACCTTTTTAAAAGACTTTTAGGCATTATTTTTTTCACAAGAATTCTGAAAAATAGCAGAAGTATTTATTACTAAATTTAGTATATAAAATAAGAGATTAAATTCTATAAGGATAAAGTGTAAAATCCATGTTTTATATAATCCAATAAGTGATTGCCATATTAGCATTTTACTTAAAATTCAATACATCCTACCACCCCTAATAACATCTCGATAAATTCCCAATTTGGTTGGATTTATATATGGATATTAGAATTGATTGAGTGTGATTGTGTTGTGATAAGATGATGTAACACGTTAGGATTGGAGGGGTAAAAAATGAGTTTTACATCACATCCTTATAGAATTTAATCTCATAAAATAATGCCTTCAAACAAATTTTCAGTCACCAAGAGAATTATAAGGGAAATCTTATAATATAATGATCATCACTTTTCTAGAATTTAATAAAAATTTGTATGAATATTGAAAAATTTTAAATGCCGAATTTTCTCTGATAAATATGTAAATAAAAGCAACTGTAATATAAAATGGATCAATTTAAGTTCAAAGGTCTTTCGAAAAAAAAAAAAAAAAACTTTAGTTCAACGAAACGTTCAAATGCCTTTTTAATAAATCTTCACCAATGATATCGGTAAGAGATTGAGCAATTAAAATTCTAGACAGCATAAATTAATTGAGCAATTAAAATGCTAGACATAAAGGAATGATAGAGACTTTTAATTTTGTTTCTTTGGTATTTAGAAATTTCTTTAACAAGAAAAAAGGTATGGTATAGAAATTTTCATAGTTAGGGTAAAAATATAAAAGAATATTTCACACCTTGTCAATTTTCATGGATAGAAAATTTTTCACATTTCATCACGAAATTTTCATACATAGAAATTTTCATATTTCACCATGTCAATTTTACTAGGAAGTTTATCTTCATTTCTGCCACCGTTTATAGCACTCTGATATTTTGTTATTAAGCTTGTTTCTTGATAAATTTTAGATTTACAATACAATACGGTGCTTAAACATACTTTTAGGGGTCTCCAAACCCTAAAGCATACCGAGTCCAACCTTAGGAGATTTCCCATAGACCTACAAAGAAAATAGTTTAATCCTCTCTTTGGCTTGTTTGAGATAATTTATTTAGTCATTCAATTTCTGTTTGTTTGGCATACTTGATTACTCTCCCTTGTCGTTAATTTCTTGTTCTAAGAGAAATCACACAACAATTGGAGTACTAGGCTAATAGCACTTCAGCTATTACTTGGTACAATCTTCCCTATGTTCCCTTCTCCCTTCTCAATTAGATAAGTACTAATATCATTTCATGACTTAATGGGATTATTTGATTCTAAACTTGTTTGTAGAAGTAAAAGATTCTCTCTCTGCTGTGTGTTTGACCCCTTAAGAAATTACTAGCTTGTAACTTTATGCATGTGCATGGATATACTTAAAAATATACAATAAGATCTGGACAATATGCCCCTCCATTAGCAAATCTAGCTGCTTGTTCATTTGCATATGGCTGAGGAAAATGATTACTTAACTTGCCAGGGTGAGTGAGCATGTCACCCTCATCATTAGCCCCATCAACAAACTTGTTGGTAGACCTGGTGACCCCTACAAGTCCTGCCCATGTATCTTGTACAAAAATGTACCAAATAGTTTTATACTATAGCAGCAAATTTAATTTTGCAGAAAGAATATCGAAGTATAACATGCTCAGAAACTAGGAAAAAAGTGTAACGTAGTCCATCAACTAAGGGCCTAAATCACACCTTTAGATGCCATAAATAGCACAATTTACTGAATTTAGTACTGGACTTCTTTCTAGTGTTGAGTGGTGAGGCAGATTGTGAGGGGTCCTCTAACTAGTAGTTGCATCTCCAAAAAGCAGGAGCAACTTTTTAAACATAAAATGTATTGCTTTTTCCTTATTAAGTACGAGCACAAAGCTAAATTAACCATAAGCAACTTCTTGTTAATTGATTCTTTCAACCTCTTCAAGGCTTCTGATCCACCACCTCAGAAGTTGAAAACTCACCCAGGGTAAAACTTCTTCTAACAAAGTATACTAAGAAAAGGCACTTTATGAAATGATATTTGTTCAAAACCTGTCCATAGCCAATTTCTTTGATCGTCAGAGCTTCTGAAATCTCACAACCTCCAATATCCCCTACAGGTGAAAGTGAAAAGCAATAGACAGTGGAATCAAATAATCCCATTAAGTCATGACTTCTTGCTAGTTCCTCAGTTGTGATATATTATCAGCTCTTCTTCTGCCAGGAATGAAAGCAAATATTTCCAAGACAGTTAAGCAATCGTATAATTCCACAAACTTGTTAGCCAAAGTCTTTGTAATACGCTAATATAAGAAATTGCAGTAGTAAATAGGTATCACATCTCTATATACTGAAAGCTCATGGTTTTTAGAATTAAAGGAATATATGCAGAGTTAAACTTTGTCATAAGCTTGTTACTAAGTGTAAAGGCTTTTCAGTCCAACCTTTGTCATAAGCTTGTCACTAAGTGTAAAGGCTTTTCAGTCCATCAATATAACATATTAAAATTTCAATTCCAACACTTCATTTAATTAGATGGAGAGAAAAGGACAGGTTTTTAACAAACTCATTCGATAGATTTTACAGAATAGTAATTTCATATGTTGAACTCTAAAGCGAAGGCCTGTGTTTGTCATACCATTAGTGACTCCATGGTTCAAAGCAGATAAAAATATGTGACTAATTCTATGAGCACTGAATGAAAGGAAACACAAACACCTCAAATAAGCACAGTGATGGAATTGGCCTGGCTTTGGATAATCTCTTCCAATTATGCACTTAGCTTTTGTCTGATCACTCAGAGGAGATATCTGGGATTCTGGGCTCATAAATGTACTCCTTTGGCATGGTCATTGACCTTTGATTGAAAAAGCTAACCAAAAGAATAGGAAATTAGGGTGCCAGAACATACCTTTCGGTATGGGAAGAAAATGACTCATATAATCATCATTGGGATCTTAATTCTTTCCAAATGAGTTAAGGGAGTAGATACGGTTATATTGGTCAGCGTTGACATTATCAGTATGTAATAAAAAAAATCCACAGCTAAGCGTCACTAAATTCAATTGCCATATAGAGTCCAAAATGCAAATAACTAAATTCAAATCAGCTCTATCCATGCAACTTAATTATGCATGCTAGTAATAAAATACAAGACGGAACCGTCAACTACACTGGCCTCAAAACTGTTTTAGGAATGACAAAATTTGGAAAATCTGATTTTTACCACTTAAAAAAATTCACATTAAGCCAGGGAAAGTCCAGAAAAGATAATCCAGTAATCCAAATCAAACATGATGTTTTCAGGCATTCATGGTCTCGTAATAAATTAATAATAGGCCCATTTTCTAGTTGACATGAGCTGAAATCATGAATAGTGAATGATTCTATAGATTATATCTATGGACCGATGCTGAGATGGTAATCACTTCCCACTAATAGGAAACACCAATATAAGAACTCGTAAATGACAGAAAACACATATGCTTCATACCTGTTTAAAAAATGAAGCACATGAAAGCCATAGCTAGTTTCCATTGTTGATTGCCCAATTTGAGTCAATCAGAAGTCTTTGGAAAACATCATGTCCTTTTTCCCAATAAATGTTATCAGCAACAACAATGAATAGCAGGGAAAATAAGTCATGTTACCAGATGGTCACTAGTTAAAAAAAGGCCACAGAATGCCATGCTAGATGATTCATCCATGATCCAACCTCACTTGCAGAGCTACCATCACAAATATGTTAAGGATTTCGAATACATTGCCTAAATATGATAATAGAATTAGAAAGAAAGCATATGGCTGAGACAGATAACAAAGCAATTTCTTGATTGGTATCAATATTTCTATGTTGAAGAAGGATACCACAGACCTAACCTAAACCATGATTTCATCAGTCCAAGGTTATTCTATCCTAGTAACCCTTCCAGCAGATATCAAGTTATAATTGCCATTCCATGGTATCTGTGCCAATATGTCATCTACATTTATCTTAGAAGACAAAAATTTCCATTATTAAAATTAGTGGAGAAAGAAGAAAGATAACGTGGCTTGAGGAGCTGATATCTTTAAGTTAACAACGGCTGTAGCCATAATACATGTCCCTTGTAAGAGCTAGGCCTGAAGCAAATTAAAAAAAAAAAAAAAAAAAAATTTCGACGCATGAAGGTGTGCAATTTTTTTTATAATATACCATTTAACTCTTCTAATTCATTACCTTTTCATAATATTTCTTTGCCAAACAAAATTTGTGACTATAATTTGTTTCTTTTCATTGATGCCTTGTAGCCTGCTTATTATTAATTGTTGCAGGCTAAGACTCCAGAAGTGAAATCTGACATTTCAAAACCAACCAATTCGAAGGCGTATATTCTGATTGAAGGTGGTGATAAAATCTGTTTTGGCGATTTTGTTTTGGAAGTGGGGCTGCTTTTGCCCTTCGATTTCTGTTTATGTGTTTTGTGCAAATGAACATGGATTCTATATCTGGTTTATTTTCAGTAGAATAGGTTTTTAAATCTATATCTTTAATTATTTTTTTTTCCCTGGTGAAAATAATACAATAGTTTCTGTATATAAGAAGTTGACTGGAGAATTTATTGGTTTTGATATAAAATCTAGAGAGTGTATTTAACAACCTACAAAAAGAATCCAGTCCAGAGCACAAGCCAGAATTTAAAAATAAATAAAATAAAAAATTTAAAATGAACAGAAAATTAAATGAAAGGACATGCAAAATTCATCATTGGATCTAAGAAAAGAAGATATATACCATTAATTCATAAACCCATAAGGCACAATCTTCTGTGCAATGTTCTTGAAAAATGACAAAAAAAAACAAGAAGAAGAATAGAATTCACTAAATACAACTTCGGTGCAAGATTTACTAACGAGTAACTACTGAAAGAAATTAGACATGTTATGAGAACATGTACAATGAGTTGGGTTGTTCAGGTATCTATAATCCTCATCCGCAAACAGATTCAGCATCACTAAAATAATATTCACTTTCAAAGTCAATGTCTTTGACACAGCCACAGGTTGGAACGTATGGGGTAGAGGCAGAACAACTAGCCATAGAAGAAGATGCAAAGCTAGCCTCCTCCTCCTCTTGTGAAGATTCAAAGGGCAACTTCTCCTTCTCCTCAATCTCAATCTCATTGTCCCATACCCATGTTCTCATTGCGGGTGGTAATGATAACAAGAACTGCAGGCTGCTTCCTCTTCTTTCCTCCTCCTCCTCAAGCGTAGAACATTGTTGATCAGATAAGAGGTTTTGATCACAAAGACTTTGCAGAAAAGAGAGGCGGGACACTTTCCTAGTACACCTTCTGATAAGGGTTTTATGTACTCTCACATCCTTCACTGAAAAGTTCTCAACTTCATCACCAATTAGCCAAACCAAGTTGTAGTCTTTGTCATCCTCATCAGATTCAGATACTGCCTTTCCCAACACTACTGCTTGTTTCCATGAAAATATGTACAACACCTCCACTATAGAACCACCCAACAAATAATCCTCATTCACCTCCACACCCATATCCATCTTCTCCATATATCATCCACAACAACAACAAAAATCCAACCCTTCTCTTCTCAAACACAAATTTGAGATTACCCAATTTGCTGCTTTTCTTTCTCAGAGCGAAGATGCTCTATTCCACAAACACAGATTGGAGACTACTTAACCAGAAACACAACCCTTGTTTTTTGTTTTTATATATCTTAAAATGAAAGTTTTCCGAATCCGTTTATGAATAGGAAAACCTGTTCTCGAATTTGAATATCAACCCATGTTTTGAAACCGAACGGCTAGTTTATATCTTACAAAGTTTTCCAAATCCGTTTCAGAGTCGGAAACCCTGTTTTGAAACCCAACGGCTATCCAAGTCGCCCAAATGTCTTTTTTTCATTTCTTTTTTTTCTTTAAGCAAAGCCGCCTGTATCTTCCGTCTATTCCATCAGTATACGGTGAGAAGTTAAAGAAATTGGGCTAGAAAATATTTTTAAAACCTATATGGGAAACAAATTAATTTTTTTGATTTTTTTTTTATTTTCTATTAACGTTGCATCAAAATTTTTCTAAAAAATCAATCCAAAAATTAATAAAATAGTCCATTAACAGATGCAAGGGCACCAAAAAAATTATAGTATTTTATTTTTTGGATAGAAAATTATAGTATTATTATTATTCTACAAATAGTGTTTGGACATACTAAAATTGAGAATTTATTGCATAACAAATTTTTTTTCCATTCTTTTCAAATAAACTTATATTTATTTTATTACTAGCTATTTTATATTTTAAAATATACAAACATTATATATTATATATAAATTTGGTAAAATTTTAATACACATTTAGTTATGTTTATTTATAAATGTATCTCTTGTATATGATAAGGTTACAAACTAATTATAGAAAATTCCACTTTGCCCATTTGTAGTTTTCAGAAAAACACTTTGCCTACCTATGATCTAAAAATTAGCATTTTACCTACCGAGATAAACTTGTTTGTATCCTGTTACCCACCTCGATTAAAAATAGAGATAAATTTTATTTTTCTACTCTTTTATGTCTCTCTCTCTATAATATAAAAAAACTAAAAAATATAAGAGAAAAGAAGATCTAAAAGTTAAGTTTTGAAAAAAATTAAAACCTAGCTTTTAGGTCTTTTTTTCTCTATCCTTTGAAGCTAGATGATGACCCCAACATCAATCACTGGACCATCAAAAAATTCAACCCTTCTTGGAATGAATCCGAAATGCTTGAAGTCAACTCCTTCTTCACTCTCTTCCCACGATACAGAGTTAAGTTTCAATTATTATTTTTTAATTTTTTCTTCAGAAAAGTACTTGCAAGAGGTTTGGCCAATTGTTAAATATGCTTTGAAAGAATATGGCGTTTCATGTGAACTTAACTTAGTAATTTCAGTTATCAGATTCGTCTCATATTAGTGGGTAGGAAAAGTATTTTTCAGCAAATCATAGTAGACGATAATTTCCCTAATTTCCTAACTAATTATATATAATTTGCAAAAAAAATTCCTCAACTCCCTCCCGTTCTGCCATGTGGCATATCAAATGTACCCGTTCGACCCATCTAACATAAGTATTCGTACGCAATTCTATCGATTACAATAACAAAAATGTTAAAGTCACAAACTATTTAATTTTTTTTTTTTTTTTACAAATTGCTAATGTGGTGAATAATTATTAAAAAGTAAAAATTTTATATTATTGGTGGGCCCAAATGAAGTCCAGTAAAAATGTTGCATCAGCCGTTCATAAAAATATTATAAAATAATTTGTTATTGTACTATTTCTCTTTTAAAAAATGGAAAATAAGCCACAAACTATTTTTTACAAACCACTGATGTAGTGCATGGTTATTAGTAAGTAAAAAAATGATATTAGTGGTAAATACAAATAAGAACTAGTAAAAATTTCCCTCATAATTTTTTTTTTTAAATGTTTTAAAATAGTTTGTGCACCAAGCCACCACACTGCTTAACCCGTTTCTATAATTTGTTTGATTGTCAACCCTCATTTCCTCTATAAAAAATATATATAAATAAAAATAAAAATAAAACCTATATTATCCCACTTCCTTTCATGAAAAAACATTAAAGATTGGCATTTTTATAAACGCGGCCTAAAAGGGCCGCGTGTTTTGTAGTGATTATAAATTTTCCTTGCATATACTTTTACCCTCAAGTAATTAAGTGGGAAATTATTAAGTTCATCAAGAGGACTGCTAAAGTGATCCTCCTTACAAATGAAACTATGTCACTTAAGCAAATGTGTAAATCAACTTCCTAAGCAACATAATAAATAAATAAATAATAAAAAATCATCAAGTGATATCACATTTGCATAAATCACAGCGTTTTATTAGTTGGAAGGACTAGGGAGGACCACTTCAACAGTCCTCCAATGGACCTAATAATTTCTCCAAGTCAAAAACTTCCATCTGAAGTTTTCTTTTTCTTTTTTTTCTTTTTAGAGAGAGAGAGAGAGAGAGAGAGAGAGAGAGATTTTTAATATTTGGTGTCCGCTCCTGATGATAGTTCTTTATTATCAGACTAAGACACCACTTAGTTTTTTGCAGATGTGATTGTGTGAGTATTGTATGAAGAAGTGTGTACCAAATATATTAACAAACTTAGAGAAAAGAGTAATTACGTGTGGAATCATATAGATTTTCCCACGGAGAAATAAATTAAAAAATGAGGGTAGGTAATCAATTGATGAGGTACATAGCAATATTTAATGGAAAATGCATAAGGATAGGATAAAGGTATGGCAGCTCTAGATATTATGTTTGTGTTTTCTTTCGGCGATGCCGTTTTGTTGAGGTGTGTGAGGACAAGTAAGTTGGTGAGTGATACCAGAAGACAAATAAACAAGATTGAAATGGGCAATGTTTATTGCATACAGTGTGCATGTGAACAAGTATTAGCCTTCTTTTGATATGCAAAGGTAGAGGGTAATAACGTGTAATGGTTTGGCATCTAGAGAACTTGGCTATGTTAAGCAGATTGATTAGTAAGAAAACTTTTACTGGTAGTACATGTGTGTTTTCCTTAAAGAAAGTGTAAGACATTGATCATCAGTTGTTTCTCTAATACTTTGGGAAGAACCTTGAATTGTTTTTGTTGCTTTCATTTATCATATATGGAGAGAAAGTAACCGAAGGTAGTATTCTGCACTCTTTTTATGTTAGATTCTGATTTCCTGGAATTTTACCTCAAATAATCCAGAAACTAGTAACTATGCCAAGTATGATGATAACATGATGGGTACTACAAATGGAAACCCCAACAGAATCACTAGCAAGTCTAGGTTAGTGGGTTCAGAACTAAACTTTTATTCTTGCACTCTTTTTATTTGATTAATGTTATGTGACAAATGAATTTTGAGGTGACAAAAGAAAAAAAAATTTTGAGGTGACACACAAAAAAAAAAAGAAAAAAAAAAAGAGGAACCCATTGATTGTTGTAAGCTTGAAAGATTTCAATTTTCACTTGAAAATTGATAGAATGAGAGAGAGAGAGAGAATTAAAACATTTACAAGCTTCTCACTTTTTCTTTTTCTTTTTTTTTTCTTTTTTTTTGAGGGCACAAGCTTCTCACATAGAAATCTAGAACCACTTGTTGCATCAAGAATCCATTAGCTTTTACAAATAATTTTTTGTTCTTACTTTCATTTATGTTAATGCTCTTAAGAACAGCTGCTTTAGAAGTATGAATTGATTAAAGATGAGTGGAAATCTTCATTCTCTCTTTGCTTCTTGTTTGTAACTGAAAAATAATTCATGTACTGTATAGTTATTAACTTAGTACAATGGTACAATTGTGCATGGATGCAGTCATGTACTACTTTCTCTCTCTCTTGTACTTACATGTACTGCCACTTTACCATGCAACAGTCATTTCACTATAAGATAAAGAGTTTCCAAAGCCTTGGAGGAACATAGGCATAGCCTTTCACTTCAAACTTTCTATTTTGTCATAAATACTTCAAGATCCAAGTGCTCAACTCTCTTGCATTCTTTACTTACATTACTTCACAGAAATACAGTTGCACATTCCAGCTCTATCCAATGCCTTATCTCTCTCACTGTAGTGTAGCACAACCTTGATATAATGTTTTTCTCTTTTCTTCTTCTGGTGTTTGAGTATGAATGTGAGTTCATGTCCATGTCCATCCCATACACCTGCAATAAGTTGTTGTACAACTTACCCAGCATTATATTTAATTATTTGTCCATAATATTTTTACCATTTTGTTGGCTGCTTTGTAAACCTGCCTTTAGACCTAATTAACTAAAACAACAGTAATTAAAAAAAATTAACTAAAACAATAGTATTAAGTTTTTGAAGTTAAAATAGTAACAATCATTATTCCAACAAAAACACAATTTACTGGTATTTGTTAAAAACAAGGAAAAGACACTTATTAAGAACACAACTTTATATTGTACCAAGTATGTCTCATTTAAATATTCCTATTAATTTTACCTCCAATTCCCATCCTAAAATTGTATTTAATTATAGGTCGTTCCCCCAAAAAAAAATGGTATTTATTATTTAGGTCCAATTCAATTTTTTTATTATTTAAAAATCCATGTTTTATTAACAAATGGGCTTGCAATTTTTTTTCACACTAGGCCCATTACCAATGTCCTTACTGTCAAACATTAAAAGTGGCCATTTTCCAATATGTAATAAAGACCCAACTTTCCAAACCGAACAACCAAATGGGCTAAAAGTTTATGTTCACTCCCCGAGGCCCATTTCTATACATTGGTAATCATAAAGAAGAAGAAGAAGACCCAAAAAGGTCAACGGTCCCTTATCCCTGATGTGAAAGTAAAAATGTAAAAAGTCGCCCCACACTCCCTTGATCCTAATTTTACCACCATATTTCATATATTCTTTCTCATGTTTTAACTTTGGCAAATACCAATTCAAAGCCGGAAAAACAGAAAGAACTCGTCTCATAAGTCATAACAGCCACCAGTCCCACCACAGCAAAAGGAAGGGCGTGACCTGAGATCTCAATTTCACTTTCTCTCTCTCATACACACTCACAGCACTCACTATGTGGCGGAGACTCCTCTCTTCCAATCTCAAAACCCTAGCCGCCGCCTCCACCGCCGCCGCCCCCACCCGATCCACCTCCATACACACCCGATCCCTCATTTCCCCTTACGCCTCCGCTTCTCTCTTCAACCTCCGCCATTTCACCGCTGATTCCAGTACTAGATCTTTCACTCAAGTCTCTCTCAATTTTTTTTTTTTTTTTTTTTTTTTTTTTTGTATTTTAGTGCGTGTGTGTATGATTGATTTGGTTTTGTTGTTCATTTTTGTGCAGCTGATGGTGCGGTGAAGAAGAGAGTTGAAGATGTAATGCCCATTGCCACTGGACACGAGCGTGAGGAGCTTGAAGCCGAGCTTCAGGTCTTTCTCTGATTTCATCTCATTACTTAACCGTTTCTTTATCTAACGTCCTGTTTCGTTGCATATGATTAAGACCTAAATGAATACTTTTTTTTTTTTTTTTAATTTTGGTATAAATTCGATTCTGGACGAGTGAGAGTGGAATTGATTGGTTTTGGCTTGTGTAGGGAAAAAAAATTCTTGATATTGACTATCCAGTCGGTCCTTTCGGCACTAAGGTTAGTACTAATGCATTGCTTAACTTGGTTTCACAGTTTTTTAATTATTGATAACTTGCTTGAGTTGTGAAAATGATGTTTCTGCGTGTGTTGATTGTTAAGATTCGTTGCTAGTGTTCGTATTATGAAATTGGCAAAAAGGATTTCTGGCTCAATGATACCACTCAAACAATGTTATTATAAAAGAATAACTAAGGCTTGTAAATTCTCAAAGTACACCGATTCCTCACCCTTTATAATGTCCGCAATGGCATAATAGGACTAAGTTCCAAGCACAGATGAATGCTTCCCAAAACATGGTTAAACGACTCTCGTGGACATACCCATTTAACCCCAAATGCACAAATGATAGCAGACAATTGATAAATTAAAAGTCATGGATTCAAACCAGTGTTTTAAGGTATAGATATTAGTTATTATTTCAATACACACACACACATATACACAAGAAAGAGAAATGCTTTGATCTTGCAATTGATTCTGTCATTGGTTTGGAGCATGGCAAGGATCACTTGCTTAAATATGTTTGTGTATGGCGCACTTTGAAGAAGAATTTTTTTATTTTTTGCAAACAAGTAGATAACTTCATCATTAAGATTCTAAGAAATGAAAAAAAAGGAGGGTGGAAAAGAAACAAGATTCTCCAGCAGCAGAGAAGCTCTCAAATTAATAAACCCACTACTTGGTATATCATATTTTTTCTGACTGCATTGACGATAATTGTTTGTATCTTAGGGAAGGAATTGAGTTTTATAGCATGAAACTTTGATTTGAGGATAATAGCTATGTGTTGGTGTTGTTTACTTGTTTATTTGTGGCTTATGTAGCTCATAACCTCGGTTATTTCCTAAGTAAAATTGTTATATCTTAACAAGTAATAATAATAAAAATGAAAATAAAAAGGTTAAGGAATCTGTTATGAATCAGAAATGCTTTTGTCTAACTTTCGGATTACAGTTTCTTAGACTTAGTTTTCCGTTTAGCCTCTCTCTCTCTCTCTCTCCTTACCTCATTTCTGTTGTATGCTTATCATCTGATACTCCTTTATTGTTTAATGATTCCTCTGGTTAAATTATATAACATATGAAAAAAGGGTGTTAGCTTATAGTTTGGCCATTGCTTCAAACCATCATTGTATAGTTCTTGCAAAAAATAAATTTAAAAGTCAAAGGTAGGAATATCGCAATATTTTTTAAGAGAGAGATGAGGTCTTTATTAATATTATTTGTTGTGGTGCCTTTGGAGAGAGAGATGTGTTTAAACATTTGATGGCATTGAGCTTTCTTTGCCTAGTTGAGGCTTTAGTTCTTGAAATATCTTTCTGAGTGGATGAGAGCTTGCAGTGGTTCCTCTTTTCTTCTTTGTTTGGTTCTATAAATTATTAGATTTTGATATCAGAATTTCTCTTGTATGCTGCCAGTTTACTTGGGCCAGTCTCCATTCTATCTTGTAAAATTTTATTAGAAATGTCTCTTTTCATATCATGGTCTATTATGAGATGGAAACTATTCATATGCTTAGTAGAAGAAAGTTGAAATGGTGACTTGTCATGAAATCAGAAAAATGATATCATATCATCTTCTTGATGACTAGAACAACTTCAATGGTCTCGTTCAGAATTAAAGTTATATATTTTCACGTCATTATGATTTTCAATGGATAATAATCTATCTTCATGAAGAGAGAAAAGAAGCCCTTATTTTTCTATAGTATCTACATTTTTAGTCAAAGTGGATAAGGACTACTTGTTTAAATGACTCTGAAGTTGTTATTACTTATTACTATGCCTTCTTGTGAGAAACTAATTTATTTTTGGTTTTTGCCTATATCTATAATGATTTTCACAACAGGATTTAATCTGTTTAACAAATGTATATTTTCTTTCTGTTTTTGGCCTGTAGGAAGAACCTGCAATTATTAAGTCCTACTATGACAAGAGAATAGTTGGATGCCCTGGTGGTGAAGGCGGTGGGTGCCTCCTTATCTTTCTCTATTTTTACTGTTCTCTTGGATGTGCATACATACTTCTCCCTTTATAGAAAAATAAATATGTTTCATTTTATTAATGCTCTTGTGTGATTTTCTTGCTTTTGAATGGCAGAGGATGAACATGATGTTGTCTGGTTTTGGCTGGAGAAAGGCAAGCCACATGAATGTCCAGTGTGTACACAGTACTTTGAGGTAAGTAAATGGTTAAACTTGGATTGACTGTTTATTGCTAAGACCTAATCTGGAGTAACTTGTCAAAACCAAAAAAAAGGGTCTGATCTGGAGTGCATGGAGGTGATTCAAAATTTGAACATGAAGCTGTATGTCTAAATGTGGATCCATGGCTAAATAGATAGACAGGGACACACAAACAAATACTTTAATGTACACAAGTTAGGATTCTTATACAACAGCTAACCATTTACTTGGCAGATTATTCCACAAGCTGAGTCCCAAAGGCTCATTATGACTATGGTTGGCCATCAACCTTGCTACAGTTAGCTTCACATACATGTCCTGAACAGGGCATGGCCAATCAATTAAAATTATATTTTTTATGTTTGCTCCGTGTTAAATACATAGATGACCCGTATTTGAGCAAAGATTCACACTAATTATTAAGCTGGTTGAAACAGAGGCCAAAATATTTGCAACATTTAAGTCATTATCTTTGTGGAGGAAAAATGAAAATTCAAGTTGTTGATCATAGCATGAGCATGCCGTCATCTAATCTGTTTTATATTCCATGCAGTTCCACTCTTGGGGTTTCAAATTTGGCTTATATTGAACTTTGGTTCAAAAATCAAATTAAAATTTTAGTCTCTAAAGTTACAAATATGACCAACTTGGTCCTTCCGTTACAGAAAATGTTGTCGTGTGCATTATTCGTGATAGAATATATATATATATAATGTAATAAAAATTACTTTTCTTTTTTAGTTTTTCTCCTCCTTTTTCACACTTGACCAGTTCTCTCTAAAAGACTCATACTCTCACCTCACTTTTTGGACTGCAATTTGGTCGCCCGTATGACCTAAAGGTGGTGTTTGGGTATATAATTCTTGTGGATGTTGTTGGGGTTTGAAGTGGTTGGTTGGGCTTTAGGGAGCAGCAAATAGTGGCGGTGTTTGATTTTTTTTGGTTTGTAGCAAAGATTGGAGGCTTGGGCAATTAGAATGGACTTGTGGGTGTTCAGCCATGGGTTAATTTGCATCAGGATTTGGCAATAGCATCAGTGAATTGCGTTCTGGGTGGTTGTTTAAGGTTTTGGGTAAAAATTGGTTTCTATGGGTTTGATTCTCTGTTTGGAGTTCGGACAAGGGGTGGTGAGATTGAGTGAGCTCGCCAAACCCTTGCCATGGGAGGTGAACGAAAGGGACACGACCAAGGATGGTGGTTGGCTTGGACAAAGGTTGGATTGGCAATGGGTGTAGTAGATTGCAATTTTTTCTAAAGGTGGTTGTCAGTTGTTTAGGCCTTGAGGCCATGGGGCTTAGGCTATGTGTTGATTGGGGAGCATGGGCTTACTCAATTTTTTATGGGAGTTGAAGGATTCCTCATGGTTGAGGTTAGTGGAGAGAAATTGTGGGGGTATGGAGTGGCTGTGGTTCTTGGTAGCCTGGTAGCCAGCTATGAGTTTCAGAGTCGTGTTTTTTGTTAGGGGAGGCCAGAGGATGGATTGGGTGATTCTAAGCAGCAGTATGGTGGTAAAGTGGTGGTTCTTGGCCACTGGAGAGAGCAATGTGTTTTCCATAGCTTCAGGAAATGTAACAGAAGGATCAATTTGGTTATTTCTGTAACTTTAGGGAATCAAAATTTCAAATTAGATGAACTGAGGATTAGTTTGATTATGATCTAAAGTTCCGAGAGTCTTTCTGCATTTTCCCCTTTCCTTTATAAGATCAATGTGGATTGTATGCAAGTCTTATAATTTTTATATGTAATAAATCATGTGACTTTCAATTAGTTGTGACCACTGATAATTCATGTGACCTTATGAATAGGCATGTGACTGCTATATGATAGAGTTATGACCTTATATCATATTTGAATTAGTGGTTGTGTTCGCATCTTTGCAAAGGCAATATTCTATCCTCTTATTAAGGATATCTTAAGTTGTATCAATAGCTTTTTAAAGACAATTATTGAATGAAATTCCAGCCAATGTGTCCTTTTCTCTTCCCTTCCTTTAGGGATTGAATGTAGTTAAACTTGTCCATTCCATAGCTTAAATTTAGCTCGCTGATCTCCCTTAATTTCTTTTATCATCTTCTAACGCGGCTTTATTCTCAAAAATCATATACCGATTGAATTAGCTATTGTTGTGGCTCAGTCCAGAAAAAGTTAGTTGCTTTCGGCATTGCAGGATTTTTCCCTAATCATTCATCTGATGTTTCACAGCTGGAAGTGGTGGGACCTGGAGGACCTCCAGATGGACACGGTGATGATGATGATGATCATCATCATCACTAAATGCAGCCTTCAATTTTTCGTGCTGGAATAAAATTCAGGGAGATGACAAGGCAATTTCCAGTATACACCACAGCTTTCAGAATTCAAAAGCTTTGTGTTCTGTTTGTTTTTGATTGGTCCTTAGTTTTTGTGGATGTTGCTTTCGCAACGTTTGAGATAGAATCCTTAACTGTGATTATATAGACACAGGCTGGGTCATCTGTTGGAACTATGGATGTTGTTAGGATTTCTTATATGCATTGCCAAATATTGATGCTACCAGATTCTTTTCCTTGGGTTGGAATAGTAGAACTTTTGTTTTTTCTTTTTTTCTTTTTCTTTTTTTTTTCTTTTTTCCTTCTTTTACGTCTAGCCTACAAAAGGCATGCATCATCAAATAATAATAAAAACTCTCATTGTTGAGACGAATTTGGGACAACAGTGTGAGCCCGTTTTATCTCCAGAGTTTAATTAGCTTTGGGTGTAACATGGGTAATTTTTTTTGTTCAAGGAGTTAAATTCAAATTAATGAGGCCAAACCTATAAATATTTCATGGACATGACAGCATTCTTATTAATAGGAGCAGTACCACTTCAAATCGAAGCTCCCTCAAATTCCAAAGGGATACCTTGGGTACACATTTTGCCACAATTTGCTTGGCTGTCTATTGGATTGGAGTATTTTAAGTGGTGGACCTTTGCCTAAGTGATGTTAATCCAAGTTGTAGCAAAGTTGTGCGATAGTTGTGTCCCTAAAATAACTCAAACAAAAATCAAGCAAAACCCCCAAAAAAGAGAGTTTATAGACACAAGAAATTTGACAAAACTTCTCACAATTATTTATATTGTAGATTGCCAATGGTAGGGGGAAAAAAAATAGCTGTCAATGGTGGCTTTAATAAGTACTAGTGAAAATTTGTCAATTCAACCATTAAAATTTTGTTACACCGTAAATGAGTATTAAAAATTCTAGATTTGTCATTTAAATTTTTTTCTAACATGAGCCGAGCTTGAGCTCATAATCAAACAAGATTTTCCTTTTGAGCTTGGCTCATTGTCTTGTCGAGTAAGCTCGAGCTTTTTCACAAGCTACTTAATTAACTTATTTTTTTCCTATATATTGTAAAACTATAACTAAAATGTTTTACCTCTTCACGATTTTATGAATTTTTACTACAAATAGATTATTTATATCATCAATATGCTACAAATAATAATTTAATATCATATGAACTTATTGTTAAATCTAATTTCAAGTTTATATAAATATATTTTTAGACAAGTATACATATAAAAATAAAATTATATATAATGTAGGGTCTGTTTTCTTGTAGCCTAAGCCCAAAAGGATTGGCTATAGGCCCAACGAACCCAGAACAATAAATTTGTAGAGAGTGGTTGAAGGTTTAGGCGCTGACCGGCGTCTTAGAAGCATGAACATCCTCCTTTTTCTATTAAAGAAACACTTGGAACAATTTATAACTAGGGGATGCTCCTCGGCCCATGGCCGAGGAGGCTTTTTTCCCCCTTTTCACTCCCCAAAGCCCCCTCCTTACATTTTGCTTGTCTCTCTTATATACTACTCTCTTCCTCTTCCTGTTGATCGTTCATTGCCTCTCCTCTGGCCGCCTGTCCCATCAGAGTCGTATCTGTGCTCAAGTGGTTCACCCTGATCGATGTAGCCCTGCCGGGGGTTGCATCCCCATTAATGCGGCCAGAAAGGTTAGGTGAACGTATTAAGTGTTGAGGTGACAACTGACTCTGGTCTGTCCCCCTCCCCTATAGTTATCCTTAGTATGCCGAGGACGAGGGGATCCTCGGCGCGGATCCAAAGAAGGGTTTGCTCCCAAATTGGCCTTGGGTAGTCATCCCTCCTCGGACTGGGCCATTCGGGCCTGGCTTGGAGTGGGCGTGGCTGTACGATTTCCTGGCCCCACAATAGCCCCTCAAAAT
>NW_027070063.1:306727-335091 GCF_002906115.3 Quercus suber
CTTTCATTTCTCTGTAAGTATCTAGTTTCCCCATAGGTTTGAGTCCGAGGACTATGCAATACCTTGGTTCTGTCTAGTACCCAGGTATAGAGGAGCGAGTAGTTTCCCCACAGGCCTGAGTCCGAGGACCATGCAGTGTCTTAGTTCTGTCTAACGCTTTCGTTTCTCTGTAAGCAAGGGTTTGTCTTCAGATCGCTCTACTGGAGATGATTCTTCCTTGAGCCGGATTTTGATCTTACACGTGGCGCTGATCTCGCCTCCAGCTCGAGCCCCATTTCCCTCACTTACGAAGCGTTCCTTGGCCGTTCGTGTTCCGTGCTCGACGTTTCGGTGCGCGAGACGCGCCCTCATTAATGTCCTTATGAATTAGCACAAATCCAACGGTCTACAGTCCCCTTAGAATTCGGTGGCCTCATAATTAGCACTGTTGACAACTCTCTTTTCGAATTCTGCGTGAATTAATTCTCACCAACATTTATCCCCTATATAAGGCTCTTCAGGGGGAAAGGTTTCTTCACACACCATGAACCTCCCAACACAAACAGAAAGAACACAAACCTTCAGCTCCTTTGATAAGCTCGCCGGAATTGTGACTGGATTCAGTAGATATGGGGCGGCTTTGGGCGGGTGTGAGGGCATCCGTGCCAAGAGCCATTATGGCCGCAGCCCCACTGGGCTTCTGGTGCGGCAGAGTTCAGGCGTAACCCCGATGATGCCACGCATGGCGGCCTGGAGGGATATCGTTGGAGTACCTAATGTCTCTCCTCGGAGCGCACCCCCGACGGAGGAGATGTGTGATTTCACGTCACGGCCGGTGCCCGAGTGTTGCCATCTCCGACGGCCAACGCTCGTGAGGAGTGGAGAGAATCAAGGGAACATCACAGGGGGAGGCGTCCCGGTGCCCCTGCATCTGCTCCTCGCTTTGTTCAAGCTCCGCTGCAACGAGAAAGGAGTTGTTGGTGGCCTTGAAACAAGCTGGCACTCCCCCTTCCCTGCTTTTAGTGTCAAGTTCTCCCATTCTCTTGATGCCAATAAAAGCACGGGTTGACACTTCCCTCTAGCTAGTTTTAGGGAATTGTAGGGTCCACCTGGGCCTCTGATTGTAGAACTAGCTGGTAGGAACAGTTGTAATGCACATCTGCCTGAGCCTCTGATTGTAATCTGTAATTTTTCTTTTTTATGAAATAATATCGAGTTCTCTTTCTTTGCTGTTGAATCATCTGTCTCGAATTTTTTTTTTTTTTTTATCACCATCAATCTTTCATAGAATGATTACTCAGAACCATCGCCTATTGTGCCGGCCGACGCACTAATCCTCCCCACAGACGGCGCCAATTGTAGGGTCTGTTTTCTTGTAGCCTAAGCCCAAAAGTGATTGGCTATAGGCCCAACAAACCCAGAACAATAAATTTGTAGAGAGTTGGTTGAAGGTTTAGGCGCTGACCGGCGTCTTAGAAGCATGAGCATCCTCCTTTTTCTATTAAAGAAACACTTGGAACAATTTATAACTAGGGGATGCTCCTCGGCCCATGGCCGAGGAGGCTTTTTTCCCCCTTTTCACTCCCCAAAGCCCCCTCCTTACATTTTGCTTGTCTCTCTTATATACTACTCTCTTCCTCTTCCTGTTGATCGTTCATTAGCCTCTCCTCTGGCCGCCTGTCTCCCATCAGAGGTCGTATCTGTGCTCAAGTGGTTCACCCTGATCGATGTAGCCCTGCCCGGGGGTTGCATCCCCATTAATGCGGCCAGAAGGGTTAGGTGAACGTATTAAGTGTTGAGGTGACAACTGACTCTAGGTCTGTCCCCCCTCCCCTATAGTTATCCTTAGTATGCCGAGGACGAGGGGATCCTCGGCGCGGATCCAAAGAAGGGTTTGCTCCCCAAATTGGCCTTGGGTAGTCATCCCTCCTCGGACTGGGCCATTCGGGCCTGGTTTGGAGTGGGCCGTGGCTGTACGATTTCCTAGCCCCGCATATAATTAAATAGAATCCACATGTTTATGAGCTTGTTCATAAACACATTATTATGTTTAAGTTTGGCTCAATTAATAATTGGGCCTAAATTTAATGCTTGAACTTGGCTTGTTTTCTACACAAATGAATATAAACAAATTTTTTTCTCTAATCAAGTTCGAGTGGTTCATAAATAACTTGTATCATTTATGTCACTAATTTTGTATGAATGTAACATTGCACTTGCACCCAAAACAAAAAAAAATGTTCCATGCATTTTCTATCTTAACGATATATCGTCACCCACTAGAATAGGCTGCCTCGCCACCAACAATACGAATTGGGCCGAGCTGCTATGGAAAAAAAAAAAATAAGGATAATATTTAAACAATAATTTCTTGGATTTCATTTCAATAAAGTATTTTCTTTTTGATTTCTTTATAGACTTGAAATTTGAGTGAAAATTTATTTAAAAAATCTAACTTGAAAGTGAATAAAGTCATGTGAACACAGTGCTTGTAACTAGAACCCGTTTTGGAACATAGCATTTTAATTTTTAATTTATATGAGCTGAAATTCGTTGTAAGAGTTCCAAGCAAATTACAGATTAATTTTGATGTACGAATTAGTAATATATGAAAGATTATCCTGAAACACTGTTCAATGATTATACAAATACATGTGATTTTGAGTTTAAGTTATATCTAGTGTAATTTTCAATTAATTTATAAATTTAATATTTTTTTTATTGGTTTAGTATTTCTTTAAATCCACCATTACATTATGTATGCTCATCAAATATCATGATCATTGAAGATTAAAATCAATACATCTATATGATTGTTTGATTTTTTTTTTTTTTATTTAAAAAACTATGTTAAATGCATAGATTTATGTAGCAGTATTTAATAGTAGTCTAGCCTCAAAGAGCGTGTGAGGAGCCTTTATCTTAATTTTGAATTTAAGAATTTAAGTTATAATTTTGATAAAAAAGAAAACGGGTAAACTACATATTTAATTGGTCCCTATCTTTTACATCATATTTCAATTTAATCCCTAACTTTTTAATTGTATCAATTTGGTCTCTAACTTTTCAGTACTGTGTCAATTTAGTTCCGGCATTATCTTTTGGATGGGAAAGTCTGACGTATTAGGCCGTCTAACATGTCGGACTTTTCCATTCAAAAGATAACGGCAGTGGCTAATTTGACACGACACTGAAAGGTTGAAACCAAATTGATATAATTAAAAAGTTCAGGACCAAATATATAGTTTAACTATAAATATTTAATTATTTTAGTTAAGTTTAGGAAAGAGATAAGGATGAAACCTGGGTAAAGTTCCAGGAATCAATTTTAATTATCTCAGATAAACACCCTTTAGCAAAATCGAGGCTTATTGTAATAAGCTTGTGGATAATTGTCTATACCAAGACATGTTTTCTTTCTTTCGTTTGTTGTTGAGAAAAAGGCTGACTACTTATGAGTTATGACGAAATGATCCAAGGGGATTGCAAAGGTGATTCAGCATGTGTTTTCTATCCAGGAATAGCTTGGAAAGTAGAAGCCATTTATAGTTTGAATGTTCCTTTACCAACAGAATTTGGAGGGAACTAATGTGCTACTGTCTCATGTTTGATTTGTCAAATGGCTTTGGATCGAGCCACCAAGGTGTCGTATACCACATTTCACACGGATAAGAGTTGGGTCTAGTGCACTAGACCTATTAAAATGTGAACACATAACAATTATTTGAAAGTTGTCCAAATCTCAATTAGTCCAATGCACAAGAACAGTGAAGCCAAGTCTGTTTCATTTCTCACACACACCCAAAAAAACAAAGTTTTTCATTGTGGTGGAATACAGGGAAAAGAATTGTACAAACTAGTAAGACAAGTGAAAGTAAGAGTGAAGGCTCAGAAGGCTACTCTTAAATCTATCCTCAACAGAGCTCTGTGCTGTAAATGACACATTTCCTTTCGTGCCATACAGAATTTTGCTGCGTAGTAAGAGCTGCAACTGATTTTTTGGAAGCCTAAGACGATCTGTTCTATTTCTATGGTTTGAAAGCCTTCATAGGTTATTACAAATATAATATACAATATAATTTACATTATATTGTAATAAAATATGCCTTATTACAAACGGAAATCAGTTTTACTATTTTTTTTATTCCATTTTATACTTCATCTATTACACCGTATATTACACTTAAAAATATATAAATATAAATAAATAATAACCTTATTTATTGTATAAATCAAAAATATTTTGAAAATATACACTATTCCCGCAATTAAAATATGTATTGCACCTATTTATTTCAGGCAAAAATACACTTTTAGTCCTTATATTTTGGGCCAATTCTCATTTTGGTTCCTAAATTAATTTTGCGCCTACCCCAATCCCTGAAAACAGAAAATCATTTCCATTTTGGTCCGGCCAAAATTAGGAATTAAGCCCATTTTCCGAACAATATAATTAGTAGGCACGGTTTCAAAACTATATTTTTTTACTAACATCTCGAGTCTAAAAGACTTGATTTTGAGCTTATAAATCGAGTCTTTGAGACTCGATTTCAGTGTTCTGATTTGGCATTTCTTCCATGTGGTGTCCACCTAGAAATCGAGTCTCTAAGACTTGATTTCAAAGCTAACCCTTAAAATGTTTTAAGCGCAGCCTTCATCTGTTTTAAGCCTGCATCTCTCTTTCTCTCTCTCGATGAAGCCTTCATGGCCAATCGGCCTCCATGACAACGGGTTCCTCTCAAGTAGGTTTTTGGACCACGTGGCCGACAGCAACGCCCGACGAGTTCAACCCCATCCCACGTATCTGTCGTATAATTCTCATCGTCTACGAATCAGACCTCCAAAACCCGCAGTGGGAGCCCTCGGGCTGGTACAATCTCAACCCGAACTGGGTCATCAAGCGCGTCACCTACGAGTAAACCTAGGGCCACACACTGCCGTACCTGATCTATTGCAACCAAGAGCACCGCAGTGTGGCTATTGAATGATGGGTTTTGGGGTTTTTATTTTTTTAATATGGATTTTAGGTTGTTGTTGGAGGTGGATTTGGTTGGATTTATGTTGAATTATTGGATTAATGCTCGAATTTGTGGGTTGATCTGTGTTTGTGTTTTGTATTCCAACACTTGTGAAAATCTTTTCAGGCTGATCTGTTTTTGGTTTGTGTTTTGTACTCCAACAAATCAAGTCTCTAATACTCAATATACAAAGTCTCTAAGACTCAATTTGCAAGTAGACGTTACATGGAATTGGGCTAGCTCAGATCTGATCCAAACATGAAAACCAAGTCTTTAGAGACTCGATTTATAGGCCCTATATAGTTTTGAAACCATGCCTACTAATTATATTGTTTGGAAAATGGGCTTAATTCCCAATTTTGGCCATTTTGGTCCCTGCCGTCAACTCACTAATAGAAAAAATCCTACATGGCAGACAGAATGTCCTGTTTGCACAATAAATACTGATATGGCTGATAAAAAAATAATAATAATAAATTTTATTTGGCATTTTTTAAAAGTCACGTCATCATTTTATTTTATTTTTAAATTTAATTTCTTAATTTTAATTTTAATTGAAAATACAAATTTGATTTAAACTAAAAATTTAATTTCTTAATTCTCATATTTTCTTGCATTTTATTTTTTCTTAACCAAACACAAAAAATACAAAAGATTTGATTTTAAGTTGGAGCTTTCCAAATCTCAAATCATATCAATTTCTTATCCTCTCTCTCTCTCTCTCTCTCTCTCTCTCTCTTTGAGCTATTCCACAGCTACCATGAGCCACCTCTGACAGTGGTTTTTCTCCCATCCTCTATTCTCACAGTCTCACGATCTCACTCTCTCTAATCCTTCAATACTCACAAATCAACAAGGCCTCTATGGCCGAACCTTGAGCTTTTCCACGACAACCTCAACCTCATCGTACCAAATCGGTTTCTCCAACTCTCTCTTAGCATCCTTCACTCCACCGCTCCAGTCACCAAAGGTCTGATCCCATCGCTTGTGATCAACGTCACTGCGTGTGGAGCTCCATCACTAGGTCGAGGCATGTAGGTCACAGATCAATTAGTGTTGGTCACGATCTCTCTGACCTAAGTTTGTTTTTCCATTTGGGTGGTAGTTTGTTTTAAATTTCTAGGTTTGTTTTTTTCATGTGGGTTTGATGATTTTTTTGGGTTTATGGGTTTGATTCATTGGAGGTTTTGGTGGAGGGTGGTGTTTGGATATGGAAAATGTGAACATCGCTGGTGGTGGCCGTGGCATGCAAAAAGAAGAGAATCAGTTGCCCATGAATGGGTATCTAGGTTTGTTTGAGACTTGTGTGACTGAGTTTGTTCAAATCTGGGTATCCTTGCTCTTGCTCTTGTTCTAGGTTTGTTTGTGTTTTTTATTTTTGGAGAGAACGTGGAATTTTTTTGGTTTTTATGGGTTTTTTGTGTGTTTGTTCCCCAGAAAAATTATGGGTTTATGGGTTTGCTAGAGATTGAGTTGGTTACTGGGTTTATGGGTTTGTTTCTTCGGTTTATTTTTGGTTTGGTTTGGTTTCTTGGATTTATTTTTTGTTTTTTTGGATTTGATGGAGATTAGATTTGGTTGCTGAAATTGGATTTGGGGTTTGCTAGAGATTGGTTTATTTCTTGGATTTGGGAAAAACATGAAGAACAAGTTCAATTCTTATGTTCTTACGAAAAAAAATAATAATGAAAAAAAAAAAGGACATGATTAAATTAGATTTAAGGTTTGTTTTTTTTTTTTTCTTTTTTGGTTTAAATGCTTTTTTTTAATAATTAAAATTCTAACGTGGCATTTAAAAAATATCAAATAAATTTTATTATTATTTTATTAGCCATGTCAACATTTACTATGCAAACATGGAACTTCGTCTGTCATGTAGGACTTTTCTGTTAGTGGGTTAACAGTAGAGACTAAAATAAAAACATTTTCTCTCTTCAGGGATTAGGGTAAACGCAAAATCAATTTATGGACCAAAATGAGAATTGGTTCAAAATGTAGGGAATAAGAGTGTATTTTCGTCTTTATTGTATTATACTTGTATAAAAAATTCAACTTGACATAACTTTAATACTTTCATCAACAATGTAGTTGTTTTTATTGTTAAGTTGTGTCCATAGATACAACAATGAAATTATCAAAATCAATCTTTTCGGTTCTTGTTTTACTATTTATAATTAAACATAAAAATTTCATATTTTTAGTATAATCTTTATTTTTTATCTATTAAGATTTTTCTTTAAATTTTTTGTTTTTGTTTTTTTATAAAAGAAACACTACGAACTACTTTTATTGAAGAAAGAAAAAAATTAGTCATAGTTGGCTACAAAAACATCATGTAGGTGGGAAGGAACAACCTCCAACCACACATATGAACATCTAATATGTTTTACATGTTTAGCTAAGTTGTAAACTACAAAATTGCCTAATTTACGAGCATGAGAAAAGAAATGCTGCTAAAGGCAATTATAGTAGGTTTTACAGAGTCTAAGAGATGGCCAAAAGATGCCAAAGATTTATCTTCATTCTTTAAGGCATTAATAATCACCTGGGGTCCCCCTCTAAGATCATAGCAAAAAATCCTAACACTTGAGCAAAGGATGTTGCATGTGCTACTACCAAAGCTTCAACATCATATGTGGAGGGAGGGAGTTGGACTTTTTCAGAGAGAGATGCTTTGACCATTCCCCTACTATCATAGATCACAACTCCAAGCCCGCCCCTCACTAATCTCTTAAGGTAGCACCATCAAAATTCACCTTAAGAAGGTTTTATTTAATTGAATGAATAGATCTTATTGCCCATTTATAATATATAGTGATGGTGATCCAAAAAATTGAACTATCTCCAGTTTATCCATCATGTAGTCCAAGACCAAAAAGGTCATCCACTTGATATATTAAATGTTCAAAATTGCAATAGAGATTTAACCTATGAGTACCTCCAAAGGAGGTCATCCAAGTGCAAGAAGGTCACCCAGCATGGAGTCACCTGAACAATCGCCCAATACTTAGAAATTTTTAGAGTAAATCTCTATCCAAAAGCTTATAATTCAGACAACGTTCTACTATTTTGAAGTGGGAGCAAAATCCTTATTTATCGCTCTAACTTCCCACTAAGTTCTTAACTTCCAATAGCAATTGTAGAAGTTAAGTTTGAACCTTCTAACTTCCACCCATGTTGGGGAAGTTACTAAACACATAACCACTCCAAAACTCACTATAAAAGGACTCAGCCATATCAAATTAAGGTAAGTTTTCACCACTTATAGAATTGGAATTCCTGAGTTCGAGAGAGAAAACTAACTTAAGCATCGAAGGGTTCTTGGCCGGTTTAACCCGGTCACCTTTGATCTTGTGCTTCTTTCTTTTCAGGCCTTCCAAGCAACCTCAAGCCCATTGAAGCCCAAAGCATTCAACCTATTGATTTTCTACGTATCATCATGTAGTATGTACACATATTAGATTTTATATAAAAATCATTTTCAATTATAATAATATAATAAATAAATAATTTTTTTAATATTCTTCTCTTTATTTTTGACTAACTAAGTGAATAAAGGAAATATATGAAACATCATCTCTTTTATTAACTTGATTTTTTAAACACACACTTATATATTAAATGCTTAATTAGTTGATTTTTTTAATAGTATTTCACTGAGTTATATTAAGATAACATAACTAATGGGGACTAAGTTAAGGATATTCGTCCATGATGATCGTCCACAGTCACCACATCCATAACTTGACCACATTTAGAAAACCTTAAGAAGGGGAGAACAAGAACATTGTACTTAGGAACAATACAAATCCCTTTATAATAAGACCAAGTAAGTCATCCATTGTACAAACATAAGGACGACTTAATAACACTTGGTGAATTCTACAAAAGGACTTCTCATAAAGTTCCTTATGATCTGACCATAGTATATAACTCTTAAAACATGGAAGGAGTTCTTCGTAATTCACTCCATGTACTCCATTAACCCATTTTCTCCATTAACCACTCACATCACCCACAATGGTGGTAGATCCAAACAAGTAGACTAACTTCTAATTCTCTATAAAATGAACAAGTCCTATTCACTCAAGGTAAGTCCCATCATTCACTATTTTTCCCTTCCTTGTGTTCTAGAAAGAAAACTGACTTAACCGCCGGAGGGTCATTGGCCAAGTTACACCGGTCACCCTTGATAGTTCTTTCTTTCTTTTCTGGACCTAAAGCCATTACCAAAGTTCGAAACATTCCAGCCTACTAATTTTCATGCATCATCAATAACTATGCTACTAAATTGAAATATAATAGTGGGTTCTAATTAGCTTAATTAATAAAGTCTCTTATTGGTGAATAAGAGATTTGGGATTTGATTCATGCCTACACCTAAAGTCTATTTGTTTTTTTGTTTTTTTGAGAAGAAATAGTTGAAAGTATTATTAAGATAACCCAGCCAAGTCAGCTAAAGTTATATTAAGGAGGTGTGAAGGAACATCCTTCATTCACATTGATAAACTGTTAACATGTCTTGCATATTTATCAAGGCCATGTGCTACAGAGTTACCCTATCTACGAGTATAAGAAAAATTAACAATACTGAAGGCCTCTAATAGGGATTTAGCTTCAGCAATAAGGTGACCAGAAGAAGCAAAAGACTCTTCTTCACTTCTCAAAGCTTTGATTACCACTTTTGAATCTCTCTCAAGTATAATTTGTGGAAAACAAAGTTCATGAGCAAAGTTTAAAGCACGTACAACCGCTAGAGCCTCTAAATTAGCATCCGATGGTGGAAGAATTATTCTTTCAGACATTGAAGCTAAAACCATCCCCTTATAATCTCGAATAACTACCCCAATACTTGCCTCACCAAGTTCCCTAAACACAGCTCCATCAAAATTAGCTTTGAGGAATAGCTCGAATGAAAGTAGTCAGAGACTCTGAGCCATCTAGATAACCTGATGAATGGATAAGGTGCTTGTAGCTGTTCTCAATTGGTTCCGCTGACGCCAAAGGTTCCACCCAAGCATATATAGCAAAAACAGCAAGATCCTTCCCTTCGTCAATAACATGCTTTACCAACTCAACAAACCTGGAAAAAACTTAATTTGTCCAACAAAAATTCCACCTAACGTCTGAATCTCACACCATCGAAATGCAAAGACATGACCATAGAGCATGAATAATAACATCCTCAGGGAGTTGTTTACAATGGTCACAGACATCATCTGTTAGAACCTTTAACCTTGTTTGGTACGGTGAGACCCCATTTCTTCTTCCACACTTCATGGTTATCGGGTGAATTCCCAGGAATCAGCCATAGGTTTTTTCGCTTGAAAGGAAATTGAATCCAGATTTGACCATGTACGTTCCAGGTTGAACAAAGGACCAGGTTAGTCTATCTTCAGTTTTGGGTTGGCCTAGGGGAATAGACTGGATAAGTTGGACTTCTTGGGTAGAGAATAGCAGAGTGATCAAGGTTTCATCCCAACTATTAGATGTCGAATCAACGAGAGAGCTAACTGAAGCCTCAGCATAATTCGAATCCACTGGGGATTGGATTTTTGGGTTGTCCGTGGAAGGAAGCCAAGGATGATGATAAAGATCGCAATTATCATAATAATATATATTCCATCTCATATATTACTAACTATTATCATATGCCTTAGTTTTGCTTTCAAGGACTTTGCAGCTTGTTAGCTGCGTGTTTTTTTACGTAAAGATTCCTTCTCATTCAACGAAGAAAAAAGTATAGCTTAAAATATCCTAGGAAATAGGAATAGAATTATATATTTGAGAAAAATAAAAGCTGAAAATTAAAAGGGTTCCTATTATATGATCATGAACGCGTGATCTAAATTTTAAAGCTTGCATTCGGTGATCACATGTTTCATTTGTTCCTTGCTTGAAAATCTCTCCAGAAATTATGTTCAGCTCATTTTGATAATTGAGCTAAAATTATTCTTCTGCTTCATATAAAATGTATCTGCCACATTTAAGAATGAATGTCAGAATCTATAATCGAAAGAAATTCATATAAATTATGCTAACAATGTGTCATAAAATTCTATATGGTGAAATGAAATCTAAATGTAAGATGCTTTAGTATACAAACATTTTTTCCTTCTCCCTTCTTTGTAATATTTCCTACTGTGCCAAATTTTCTAATTTTCAATGAGAGAAATATTCATTTTTGTTGGAAATTCAACATTTCAAACATGAATTTCTATTTTAAGCGTTCAAATAATAGAAACTCATGTATGAACACTGCTTTTCAAAGACTAATCATGGTGAATAAAAACAAAAAAGAAAGAACATGGAAAAAAAAATCCTAAGAGGCTAAGGTATGGGTATGTAATTTTATGGACATATGGATGTATTCATGTTTACATGCATATGTATGTAGATAGAAAGATATATGAGATTTTAGAGTTGAGAACTTTATACCACATCTTACATTCGTGTTCAATGATGTTCAAGATTTATGACATTGCTTAAGATACAACGGAGAATACATGTATTTAATTAGTAAACTTCCTTCTTTATTTTTACAGTGCCCTTAAAAGCATTCCTCATAGCCTTTAGTATCGTATGTGAAAGCACGATGAAGCATTGAAGAGGGAGGGTGAGGCTGAGAGACATCAGCTTCTAATACATGCAGCATGAGCGTAAAAGCCATAATCATCAAAACTTGTCTCTTCGTACGATTTGCCTCATCATTTTCCTCTTACTCTTGTCAATGAGTTTTAGTTCAATTGACACATACTCTTCTTCTAAGGGTGAGGTCATAATTAAGTTCAGACCGTGCGTTAACTTACTAAAAAAATTTTAATTCTCCTCTAATTTTGCCCTTTTATTATGCATGAGTTATTGGACAAAAACAAAATACGTCTCCTCGTTCATATAAAAAAAGGGGTTAAAATCACATCTTTAAAAATATGCAAGTTGTGCTTGCCTATCAATTTTTCTTGAAAAGGACAATTTGCTTCAAATGAAAATGTTACTTTATGCAAAAGTTATATGTTCATAATGTTGTAGATAGTTATGTTGGTCGCGATAAGAATGATCATTTAAAAGATAAAATTGAATGGTTGCAATGTATTAGAGGAAGCACCCATTTTACATGGTTTTTACATGGAGACAATGGTCAAAAAGGAGTGATATGAAAAGGTATGCATAGTGGAAAATTTGGAATCTAACCCACATGACCCAGTAAAATGGCCACCAATTAGTATATGAAAGTAATTGTCCCAGATTATATTATATGTATATCCGTATAAATAAACACTAATGGGTAATCGGTAGATTCTTCAATACAATGAAGAGACATTTGAAGCTCATTCTTTTCATTCATGGTACAAAATTTTTAGTGTCCATTAGTATTTTTCTATTTCGTAGCTTTCTCCTTAAAACAATTTTTAGTATCTATTAGTACAAAATTTTCGTATCCATGAGAGAGATAAAATAAGAATATAAAAATTAATAGGATCTCAATTAGTAAAATCTCAAATTAAAACGAGCTACCATAACTAGAGTAACATTACCATAAGCTAGGACCATTACCAATATTAATTTTATCATACACAAATCACAACATGTCACCTCAACAAATTAAGACTCACTTTTTCGACTCAAGATGTCTCTACTACAACATGAGTCTAAAGACATTTGGGGCTCACAATTATGTGGAGTTTATGTATTATGAGAGAATGTTTGTCTACACCCCCTCTATAAGATAATTTTTCCTTTTATTCAATCTACGAATTTCAAGCTAAATCAATAATAATAATAATAAAAATAGTAATAATAATAACAATTGTAGGGATAAGGGCTCAAAATTGTATATTGGGCATTGAGTCTTGGCCAAGGATGTCGGTTGGTCCGAGAGCAAATAAACTGTTGTGGAGGTGTTAAGTTCAGAATCCCATGAGTAGGTTGCAAACAAAAAGCTTGGGGAAGGTAGTCTAAGGAGAGGTATCTCCTCGTATGAACAAGGCACAGATCAAATGTATATCCTATCCTTTAAAGTCAACTTCCAAGAAGCTCCACTGACTGGGACGTGCATTATAAACGCAATAGAAAGATGGGAGATAGGAAATATCTAAGGAAAAGCTGTTGACATCGTATTGAATGCTCTGCAACTAACTTTCTGGCCACATTTATGTGAAAAAGACCCATGAACAATACTACATTGGCTACCCCAATGCACAAAGGGCATGAGTGGGTGTCCGATGGGACATGCACTCAAGTAGTAGCTTGGATGATCAGCAAGTGGAGAGCCAAGATTGTCTAAAGAGAACTATATAATGTAAGAGACCCCAAGAGAATAGGGGATCGAAAAAATCGAGAGATCAAGAGAGAAACACTGTAGCAAAGCAGGAACCAAATTTGTAATCAAATTTAAGAGTAATATATAAGAAACAGCCTCCTCGAACTTCGTCAAGGACGTTTTTATTCAGTTCAACCTTGTCTAGCTTCAACCTTTTGTCATCAAGGCCTACTTTATTTGTTATCTGACTAACTAAAACCCAGTTTTCCAACCCACTTTCTACAAATTCATTATTTTGGGCTTTTTAGGCTTTTTAGGCCTAGGTCTATCCACCTTTTGGACTAGAAACTTAAATCTGGTCCTTACAATTGGCGTCATCTGTGAGAAATTACTGGTGTTATAGTGAGTCTCACGTTCAGCAATAATAGGTTCAAGTTCAAATCAGGCAGAATCCATGGGGTCTTAACGTCAAGATCACTTCCATGATCTTGAGTAAATAAGAGACCAGAAGGGGAGTGTACACACTACCCATACAAGTAAAAGTCATTCTAAAGGTAGTAGCCACCTCTCTTGAGAGAAGAATACTAGAGTCATGCAATTGGAGATTGATCACTTGAAGAGAAGCTTATGCCACAAACGGCGAAAGCGAGCTCCTTCTAATTCTGACTTCTCTTCTAACGACGAGAAGGATGGTAGCTCTAGGCGCAGGTCAAGGACTCCTCCTAGCGAGTCTTTCTCATTCGATGAAGACTACCATCATGAACGTAGAAACAAAAATTCATCTTCTTGAGGCATGGGAAATGACGCAACAAGTAAAGTGCTCAATCAAATTTCCAAGTCACCTTTCACGCACTAGATTGAGGGAGGTTGGCTTCCTCGATGGTTCACTCAACCCACATTCACCATGTATAACGGTAGAACAGACCCTATGAAGCATGTTAGCCACTTCAATCAAAGGATGGTTGTACACTCCAAGAATAAGGCCTTGATATGAAAGGTGTTCCATCCAGCTTACGTCCTGTGGCGATGAGGTAGTTTGATGGTCTAAAGGCAAGTTCCATTGATTCCTTCAAGGAACTCACTCAGGCATTTGGATCCCGTTTTATTACATACAACAGAGTTCCTCAGCTTTTAGCTTCCTTATTGTCTCTGTCCATGAGAGAAGGAGAAACCCTGAAAACATATTCGAACAAATATTGGGAGATGTTCAACGAGATAAATAGTGATTTTGACAATGTAGCCATCAGCACTTTCAAGCTCGGCCTGCCTACCAAGCATGGCTTAAGGAAGTCTTTGACTGGGAAACCTATTACCAGTATACGTCAGTTCATGCATCGGATTGATAAGTATAAGAGGGTTGAGAAGGACCAGTAGCATGGTAGAGGAAAGAGCACGGTTATCCCTCAGGAGATGAGGGATTTCAGGTCGAACTGCTACAACAATAACAAACCCCGGAGGGATTTTACTGGGCAGTTGAGTCCTACAGCTCTTCAAGTGGTTAATGTTGTGTTCGGAGAACCGATGCATCAAATTTTGGAGAAGATCAAGAACAAGCCATACAAATGGCCGAACAAGATGAGTAGAGACCCATTGAGGCGCAACCAGAGCCTTCATTGCCAATACCACCAAGAGCAGGGTCACACCACTAAGGAAGGTTGCAATAATTTCTGTACTGGCCCAACAGACAAGGGGACCAGTCAAGGCCAGGGGCTCAAGGGAATGCTCCTTCAAGACCTCTATTAGGCATAATCAATCATTTTTGCTGCACCCGGGAGAACTGGTTCTTACCCTTCTAGGGTGATTTTTGTAGCTAGACCATCAGCCGAGGACTCTAACTCTGAGCTGAAGAGAGCTAGAATAGAGGTTCGACTGTCGTTGAGTTTCTTGAACGAAGACAAGATTGGAACCATCCAACCACATGATGACGCTTTGGTGGTCACCCTTAGAATAAGGAGTATGATGTGAAGAAAGTAATAGTAGACTAGGGCAGTTGTGCAGAGATCATGTACCCTGACTTGTACAGAGAGATAAACTTAAAGCCTGAAGATTTGACAACCTATGATTCACCTTTAATAAGTTTTGAAGGGAAAGTTTTCATCCCAAAGGGCTAGATTAGGTTACCCGTACAGGCAGGATCAGAGGTAGTTGAAGTGGACTTCATTGTGATGGATGCGTATTCCCTCTACACGGCCATTGTGGCCAGACTTTGGCTTCATACCCTAGGGGCTATTTCTTCAACATTGCATCAGAAGGTGAAGTATCTGTCAGGGGATCAAATTGAGAAGCTGGTTAGAAGCCAATCAGTAGCTAAGCAATGCCTCGTGTCTGCAATTTTGCATCAACCTGCAGTTGAGTCCTCGGCCTCTACTGAGTGAGGATTATAGCAATCAAAGTCCTCAGTATTACCTGCGAAAAGGCTAGTCGAGAAGGCTAAATATGAAGGTTTAGAGAAATTCGTTGTAGATGATGATCCATAAATGTTTTTTCAAGTTGGAGCTCAGCTACCACCACAAGAAAAGGAAGAGTTAGTGGAATTTCTAAGGAGGAAAGTTGATGTATTTGCCTGGAATACTTATGAAGCTCTAGGAATGGATCTGAGCTTTATCTGCCATCATTTGAACGTCAATCCATTTGTCATCTCCAGAAAGCAACCACCTCAGCGATTATCTAAGGATCATTTTGGCGCTGTCAAGGACGAGGTGATGAAGCTTAAGCATGCTGGGGCTATTAAAGAAGTGTTCTACCCCGAATGGTTGGCCAACACTGTGGTTATGAAGAAGAAAAATGGAAAGTGGCAAATATATGTAGACTTCATAGATCTGAACAAAGTATGCCCAAAAGACCCTTTCCTCATGCCTTGGATCGACCAGCTAATGGATGCCACGGTAAGTCATTCTTGGATGAGTTTTTTGGACACTTTCCAAGGTTACCACCAGATACCTTTGGCTTTGAACGATCAAGAGAGGACAACTTTTGTTACTCCTATCGAGAATTACCATTATAAAGTGATACCCTTTGGTTTAAAGAACGCAAGGGCTACCTACCAGAGGATGATGACCAGGATGTTTGAGCCCCAGTTAGAGAAAAACATTAAAGTCTATATAGATGACATGGTGGTCAAAAGCAAGTTGGAATCTGAACACCTCAATGACCTCGAGAATATCTTCGAAATCTTAAGGAGACACAAGCTACGACTTAATGCTGCCAAGTGCTCTTTTGGCGTCAGATCAGAAAAGTTCTTGGGCTACATGGTCACACACCGCGAAATTGAAGTCAAGCCTGACTATATCAAAATAATTAATAATTTACAACCACCTTGGAATCCCAAAGAGGTCTAGAAGCTAACAAGGATAATCACTGCCCTAAATCAATTCATCTCTCGATCAACAGACCGATGCAAGCCTTTCTTTCTGTTGTTAAACAAGTGGAAGGGATTTGAGTGGACTGAGGAGTGTGTCCTGGACTTCTAGCAGTTGAAAGAATATCTTTCTCGGCCACCCATCATGTCCATACTTAAGGTGGATGAGGTTTTATTTGCCTACATTGTAGTGGCCTCCCACGCAATGAGCTTGGTTCTGATACGAGTTGATGGTGGCATACAGAGGCCAGTTTATTATGTGAGCAAGTCAGAAGTTCATTATCTACCGTTGGAGAAGGCCATTTTGGCAGTGGTACATGCTACCCTTAGACTCCCCCACTACTTCCAATCCTATATCGTTATTGTTTTAACCCAACTCTCGCTTCAATCATTACTTCAAAGTGCTAACTTCACTGGGAGGATTGCCAAATGGGGTACAATCCTATGGGTTTTTGACATCAAGTATATGTCTCGCACCTCTGTCAAGGGTTAAATCCTCACAGATCTAGTGGCCGAATTTGCTAAATTCCCAGAAAGAGATGAGGCAAAGAGGCAGAGCATGGATGGAAAATCGGTTGGCACAATCTCCCTGCAAGAGCCTTCATTTTGGAAGGTATACCTTGATGGTGCAATGAACCAAAGGGGATCCGAAGTGGGGCTTGTCTAGGTATCACCTGAAAGAATCACAATTGAGAAATCGTTAAGGTTGGGCTTCTTGGCCACAAATAACGAAGCTGATTATGAAGCTCTACTGATAGGAATGGTCATGGTTCAAAGAATGGTTGGAAAGGCGGTAAAGATGTTCTCAAACTCAAGACTAATCATTGGCCAAGTGAAAAGAGAGTTTGAAGTGAGAGATGAAAGAATCCAAGGGTACTTGAGCCAAGTTAGGCATTTGCAATCAGGATTTGAATCTTTCAACCTATTGTATATCCTAGAAGTGGGAACACACGTGCTGATTCCTTAGCCACACTTGCAACCTCCTCGGTGCAAAACTTGCCTCGGGTCATCCTTGTAGAGGACTTGTACAAGCCCACGAGGTGAAGAAAGAGGTAGTCCATGTTCACCAAGTTAGAGTAGGGCCTAGCTGGATGGACCCCATGGTACTATTCTTGAAAGAGGATATCATGCCCGAGAAGAAATCAGAAGCTGACAAAGTACGAAGAAAGGCTCCTCAGTTCTGATTGTCTAAGGACCAAAAATTACATAAACGCTCCTTTTCTGGGCCATACCTTCTATGCATACACCCGAGGCAATCAAATTACTCCTTAAGGAGTTACATGAGGGAATTTGTGGAAGCCATACTGGAGGCAGATCTTTGTCGCACAAAGCCATCACTCAAGACTATTGGTGACCAAACATGCAAAATGAAGCACAAGAATATGTAAAGAAATGTGACCAGTGTTAAAGATTCGCACCAAACATATATTAGCCGGGAGGAGTCCTTAATCCTCTGACCAATCCTTGGCCATTCACTTAATGGGACTTAGACATTATAGGCCCTTTTCCCAAGGCAGTAAGAAATAAGAGATACTTGCTAGTCGGCACAGACTATTTTACTAAGTGGGTCGAAGCTGAATCCTTGGCAAATATTAGGGATGTAGATGCCAAGAAATATGTTTGGAAAAACATTATCACTTGGTTTGGGGTCCCTCATAACCTCATCTCAGATAATGGACTCCAGTTTGGTAGCAAAGCCTTCAAAAGATACTATTATGATCTTGGAATTACGAATAGATATTCCACCCCAGCTTATCCCTAGGGGAATGGACAAGCTGAAACTATTAACAAGGTCATAGTGAACAGACTCAAGAAGAGGTTGGATGATGCGAAGGGAAAGTGGGTGGAAGAACTGTCACGTCCTGTGGACGTGTCGAACCATACCTCACAGGTCAACAGGGGAGACCCCCTTTTTGATGACTTATGGAGCCAAGGCTGTTATTCTTTTAGAGACTGGCTTCCCAACATTAAGAATAAGCTCTTTCGATTCGAATGATAACAACAGATTTCTAGAAAAGATCTTAGACTTGATTGAAGAAAAAAGAGAAAACGCCATGATCCAATTGGTGTATTACCAACACAAGCTCAAGCGAGGATATGATGCCAATGTGAAGCTAAGACCATTAGCGCCTAGTGACTTGGTGTTGAGAAAGATTTTAGGTACTACAAAAAAACCCAGCATGGGGAAAACTATGGCCCAACTAGGAGGGGCCATATCGCATAACCTCGGTGGCCGATATAGGAGCATATTTTCTTGAAAACCTAGATGAACATGTGATACCATGCCCCTGGAATGTAAACAACCTGAAAATGTACTATTATCAATAAAAGTTTCCTTTGTCATATTCTCATTTGTTATGTAATACATTGTACTTTCCGTTATTATCCATCTAAGTGTTAAACGGAACCTTAGTCATGCCTGACTCCTTGGACCACATGCTTTGAAAAAATTAATACTTAATGACATCCATCTAAGTGTCAAACAGAACATTGGTCATGTCTAGTCCCTCAGACCACATACCTTGGGAAAATTGATATTTTTTAATAACATTTTTCTAAGTGTTAAATAGAATCTTAGTCATGTTTGGCTTCTCGGACCACATACTTTGAGAAAATTAATACTTAATGACATCCATCTAAGTGTCAAACAAAACTTTGGTCATGTCTGGTCCAACACATATCTTGGAAAAATTGATATCTTTTAATGACATTTTTCTAAGTATTAAACAGAATCTTAGTCATGTCTGGCTCCTCAGACCACATGCTTTGGGAAAATTAATACTTAATGACATCCATTTTAAGTGTCAAATAGAACCTTAGTCATGCCTAATCCCTCGGGCCACATACCTTGGAAAAATTGATATCTTTTAATGACATTCTTCTAAGTGTTAAACAGGACCTTAGTTATACCTTACTCCAGGGACCACATACTTTGGGTAACTTAACACTCTGCAACATCCACTTTTTCTTAAGTACCAGAATAGATTCCAGGCTACACAGAATTCCTCGGATCAATAGCTTTGAGTAAAGTTATGGTTCTTGGATTTTTATCAAAGTGTTGAGCAAAACGAGAGTTGCCTGCCTTGTTTATGTTTTACATGATATATTGTTCATCTCTATAAGGTTCTGCCTTCCCTACAGAAGGTTCAATTTTCAGTACAAGTATGTGATAATTTTCTTTATTGCCAGTGCTTGTTCAATTTATTTAAGTTATCAACAATGCATTACTATTAGCTTTTATTAAAGGAGTAGCAGCAGTTTAGTGCTGTGTGCAAAATTATAAAGCTTAAAAACACATAAAAGAAAAGCACATAAAGCAAAAGGCCGAGTCTTTTCATTGATCCAAAGGAAGATATATTACAAACAGTGGTGAAAACACCACAGCAAAAGAAAAATACATGCAAAAAGATGAGAAAAGAAATCCCTATAGCTAGGCCTTTACTGGGTGAAAGTCTTTCTTGGGATTAGCTACCTTGGATTAGGAATCCCCAGCCTTGGACTTAGGCTCTTTATCTTTGGCCTGGGAGACCACAACCTTGATCGTGAAGGTGTCCTCGGAATCTTTGGTCCTCGCCAGTGGCTGAACCTCCTTCCCCTTTTCAACCCCTGTTAAGCCTTCAGCATCAGGAGGAAAGGCTTGGGTGGTGGGGAGCAGCTCAAGAGGGGGAAACGTTGTGGGAACTTCTTGGATGTCCTCCAGGAAGAATACATTCTCAACCCTCCTTAGCTCGGAGTCAGCAAGGAATCCTGCCTGGTTGAGCGCTTCTGGCCATGTCTTGGTGCAGTAGTCCCTGCACACTCCTGCCACCTCTTCTACCAATCGGGTCTCCTTTTCTTGCACCCCATGCTCATAGGATGTAGTCTCTACGACTTCAGAAGCTTCCCTGGCCACCCTAGTTGCATTCTTGACTTTTTGCAGCTCAGCCTTAAGGTCCAAGACCAACTGTTTCTAGGTGGCCAATTCAATCTTAGTCATATGAAGCTACTTACGCTGGTCCTCAGCCTGGGTCTCCACACTCTTTAAAAAAGTTTCAGCACTTAGACGTGCCCTCTCTGAAGTGGTCAGCTTGTTGGCCAACTCTGTTTGCTCTTGCTTGAGGGCTCCCAAGGACTTCTCAACCTCAACATGGGAGTGGGCCTCAGCCCTAGCCTTATTATGGGCGTCCTGGACCCCCTCCTCGGCCACAAAAACTTACTGGGTGACCTGCATAAAAATCACGAAGGAAGATTTGTTAGCATAAAATCAGCATTTAATTCAAAGATTTGTTAGGTTACTTACCATGGCAAGGTCCTTTTTCAGGGACAAGAAGAGGTCGGGCTACTTGAAGCACCTAAGAGCGTCCATATCTCTGGGGAGGAGAAGAGACTGCTCTAAGGCTTCAGCAACGTAGCCTGAGTGCCCTCCCTAAAAGCTCCGGACTAAAGCATCCCAGAGGATGGAAGTGCCGTCCAGCTCCAGCCGTGGAGCCCAAGTACACTGTGATAGGCGCACCTCGGCCCCCAGAGAGTCCTCCTTACTCTCCATTGAAGTCTCCCTCCTTTGTTTATCATTTTTTGTTTTTTACTACTTCGACTCCTTCGATGGGGCAATCTCGCCTTCCTCAATCTCCTTCCCCTTTCTCTTTTTCTTTTGCAAATTTGGGTAGGGTAGAAGGTCGAGGGGGGAAGGGGAGGATTGGGACAAAGTTGGATCTTTAGGGCATCCTTGGATGATCCCCCCTTTCTCCCAGCCACCAGATCTTTAAGGCCTCTCCTCGGATTCAAAGCCAGCTCTTCCTCTTCCTCGGAGCTAGTATCAACCCGAGCAACTACGAGTTCCAGAGATTCTGCCACAGAGAATCTGTCAAGTTCAGCTTTAGAATCTGAGATCACAGGCCTCTCTAGTGCTTCTCCTTCTTCTCTGAAGTGGAATTGTTCTATCTCGGCCTCTAAGGGTAGGCGGGAGGAGGCGGTCTCTTCCCTCGAGGTTGCTGTTACAAGAAAGCGAGGTGAAGAGGATATTTAACTGGTGGAAGGTCTTCCCGAGCTAAGAAACCGGGCCGTGAGATGTCTGTCCAATGAATTCTAGGATCACCTGCCCCTATTGCTTCGCGTAGGTCTTGGAACATGTTTGACAGAGGCTCAAAGTCCAATACTAAATGAATGGCTTGCAGTTGCCCATCTTCACTCACAAAAATCTCGAACCTCAACAACTTGTTGAAAGCTAGAACGTTGACCAGGCTAAGTATCGGGGCAACGTAATGTTTATCTATAAAAACATCCAAGGAGGAAATCATGATTAAATTGATAAAAATTATCATCAGAGGAAGGCAAAGTGTTGAAACTGAAAGAAAGTAAAGCTATAGAGGCTAAATCCCCATGCCAAGGGACCTAAATCTAAGGTACTCCACCTGGATCTCCTTCCCAAGATAGGCAAAAAAGACTGTCTTGCCATTTTCCGGAGGTGATCAGGTAGTCATCCTTCATGCCTTTGTTAGACTTAGGAAGACACAATATCAGTCTAGCAATATTGGATCGAGACTTGAGGTAATATCCCGTGCCTTTAAGCTTATGGCACTCATATATATGAACAACATCGTGCCACGTGAGTCTCAAGCCCATTTGCTCGTTAAGAGCATCAACGCTACCCAAGACCCTAAATAGGTTAGGGGCGCATTGATGGGGAGTCAACCTATGGTTGATCAAATAGTCTCAGGTCACCCTACCCATGGGAAGTCTCATTCCTCCTACTATGAAAGCGATCATAGGAATAACAACCTTCCCTTCCTCCCTATGTGTGACTATTTGGTTTGGAGCATAATACCGTAGGGCTACTCCCTATGGAATGTGATACTTAGCTCTAAAACCCTTCATACCGGCTTCAGAGTTTACGAGGTGCTTAAACCTACCCATTTGGTCAAACTAAAGGGAAAATGATGAAGTTTTTAAGAAATGGAAGTAAAGAATGGAAGGCCAAGGAGAAAATAACCTAGAAAAAAGGAAACTTACGAGAATGAGTACATTAATTGCTTCTAATACTTCTTGGAGGTTTGAATTTTTCAAAAAAAAAAAGACTTGGATACTTTAGAAATTTAGAAAGCCTTGAAGGTTTGAGAGCTAGGAATCTCTGAAGAGCTTAAGAACTTGTAAAATGAGGGAAAATGATTTCCTCGGGGCCCTTTTATAGGGGATGGAATTAAATGGGAGTTATCCCACTCAAAATTAAAGGAAAAATGTCAACCGTAGGATCTGCGTCTCACCGTTGCATGCGAGGAACAAAACATCGCCTAGAGCAATTAATGACACATCATGGGCTCCAAAGCATCAGTGACGGTTATAGGGCGCGCAAAACGGTACTCCCACATGTGTAAACTAAAAAATTTAATGATCTTAATTCTTAACAAATCAAAACCCCACTTTTTCTCCTTGGATAAGAGGGAAAAACCGGAGTTTTGAAGGGCTATTGTAGGGATAAGGGCTCAAAATTGTATATTGGGCCTTGGGCCTTGGCCGAGGATGTCGGTTGGTCTGAGAGCGAATAAACGGTTATGGAGGTGTTAAGTTCAGAGTCCCATGAGCAAGTTGCAAACAAAAAGGTTAGGGAAGGTAGTCTGAGGAGAGGTATCTCTTCGGATGAACGAGGCACAGATCAAATGTATATCCTGTTGTTCAAAGTCACTTTCCATGAAGCTCCACTGATGGGAACATGCATTATAAACTGTTGACACTCCATTTTGCAACTCGCATTTAACCTCACATGGAGGGTAAAAGGGTAATTTTTCCTTGGAAATATGCATCTTGATTCTAGCCATTAGATCCCTAATCTCATTTCAGTAAAATGATATTGATGTTGTAACGATCAAATCGACTGGTCATAAGCCCTAATCGGACCACCAGATTGAAAGTTATCATCAAATCAAATTTTAATGGCTGAGATGCACTATCACAAATTTAGTCCAACTATATGTGATTATGAACAATTTATTTCAATTGGTTATAAGTGTAATCAATTTGAGATTAATGATGTCTAATAATTTGATTGGTTAGGACTACATTTTAATGTTAATTGGGAGCTAATTTGGGATCTATTAATGCTAATTGTGCTGAAACTATTTTCTAACAAATGACTTCTGCTCACCATTTCATCAATATCTCTCAAAATATTTTGAATTTGTGAATGAGGTTAATTTTTCCAGAAACTAGACATTCAGGGCTTCAATTTGAGCACAAGAACAAGACAATTTTGATTAGAATTGAGTTAGATATGATTTTTCGAAATTGACTCTATAAGCTGTTACAGCAGCTACGAGAAAACCGAATTTTCACTTGCTCCCCACTCCCACCAATCTCTTCATTTAATGCACTAGATTTTCCCCAAGGCTAAAATGAGGTCTAGGTTCATAATTATTGTCAACCCTCATTAAATGGTCTTCCATTCATATTCTCTCTACCACTACCATATAAACCCTCCCTCTCCTTCATTCCAAAACACACAAAAAATCCCCTCTCCTCTCCTCTCTTGAGTTCTAGTGAAGTTGAGTAATCTTGTCATATCTTGGTCTTCCTGAGACTCAAGGTATTGAGTGAGACTCACTCTCCCTCTCCTAGTTCTTCTTTTTTGCTCCACCCTTAGGACCTCCACTAAGAATCTCCTCCTCCACCGTATGGATCTTGCATGAAGGTATAATACCTTTCCCTAACTTGTTTATTGTGTTGCCATGATGAGAGTTTAGGATTAAAGCATGATAGTGATTATTTAAATTCTCTTGAATATGTTTGAATGTTCTTAAATTTCTTATGCGTTCTTTACATGTTCTTGGTTGTTTATCACATGTTCATACATATCACTAGTTTTGATATTAAATTTACATCAAAAATATGAAAAACATGTTTGTTTCATAATTCTTTCAAATCCTTGAATCTAGGTTATCACCATCCACACACATTCACTAAAATTTTATTTTTCAATCCAAATGCAATGTTTAATCAATTGAATTAGGATTTATCACATGCACATACATTAAATTCAACATGTAAATTGATTGACATAATGGATGATATGATATGATTGTTGGCTACCATAGTCTAGAAGACCGGTTGCACCGGGCAAGGTGGGTGCCTAACACCTTCCCACCTTGTAACATAGCCTCCGAACTTAGATCAAGGGTTAGTAGATCAAATGCTTATCCTTGTAATTTTCAATTTCTAGATTGTAATTAGGAAACAAAGCCATGTACTTTATCTTAGATGGTATCTAGGACCAAAGTCATGTAATTTCCTATGTTCAATGTAAATTTAATTTCAAATTAATAAAATGAGGAATTTTTCAATTATGATTTTCTTATTTTTTCAATAATTAAATAAGTTGCGACTCCATTGTAAAACTCTTAATCTAAAGGGGAAAATATAACTAGTCGAACGTCCATTTTGAGAGGCAATAACACGACTCCACCCATTCACGTGGGTTTGGCCCAACATTCCTTAAAAAGGGGGGCCAGGGGCGCGGTCTCTCACATGAACGCACTGGAAGGATGGGAGCTAGGAAATATCTAAGGAAAAACTGCTGCCACCGCATTGAATGCTCTACAGCTAACTTTCTGGCCGCATTTATGTTAAGAAGACCCCTAAACAGTGCTACATTAGCTGCCCCCCAACACACAAAGGGCCTGAATGGGTGTCCGATGGGACAAGCACTTAAGTAATAGCTTAGATGATCAGCAAGTGGAGGGTCAAAATTGTCTAAAGTGAGCTATATAATGTAAGAGACCCCAAGAGAATAGGGGATCAGAAAAATCGAGAGATAAAGAGAGAAACACTATAACAAAGCAGGAACCAAAATTGTAATCAAACTTAGGAGTAATATATAAGAACCAGCCTCCTCATACTTCGCCGATGAAGTTTCTATTCAGTTTAAGCTTGTCTAGCTTCAATCTTTTGTCATCAAGACCTATTTTATTTGTTATCTGACTAACTAAAGCCCAGTTTTCAACCCACTCTCTACAAATTCATTGTTTTATGCTTTTTAGGCATAAGTCCATCCACCTTTTGGGCTAGAAACTCAAATTTGGCTCTTACAATAACAATAATAAAATTTTTTTTTTTTTTTATTAAGCGAAAACTCAATAAAGACTTAAATTATATTATATTCTATGGGGGGTGTAATTGTTGGAGAAGCTGTATCAACCACATTTTGGAATGCCACATCTGTGAGATTTCTGAAGAAGTGAGGTTTTCACTGTCTTGTTTTACAAGAAAGTGTTTTTTCACATGCTGTATATACCAACTTCAACCTACTGATATTAAGCCCTTTTTTTCTTTCTTTTTAATGCTTACAAGAAGCAGGGAATGGAGATTAGAAACCTCACAGATGTCACTGAACCATAAACCTCTTATTGATATTTAGTCCTGTTTTTTTGGGGTACTAGTTGTGTAGAGCTGGCTGTAAACATTACTAGTAAGCTTGACAAAAATGAACTCATCTTACTCAGTCAACCTTGGTCCATTGAGAAAAATCCAATGAATCACTGAATCATCAGAATATAACCAAAAAAAGTCAAGGAAGACCCACTCAATTGAGCCATGTCAATGAGCATGCTGTTGGGGGCGTAAAAATTCTCCATGAGGGCATCCTAATCTTCGCTACTAACCTTTGATATGTAGAGATTCTATTTTATGGTTAAGATTTTATTTCTTGTATCTAACAATATGGATGATGTTACATCATTCAATGTGAATAAATATAACTTTAAATTTATAAGATATCATTTAAACTGAATAAATATAGCTTAAAATTTAGAATATTTAATGAAAGCTATGAAATAAAAAGGATCATAATCCTTATAGGAATATGTATAATCTTGAATGGTGCCTTCTTTCATTCCCTGACTACTCAAATGGAGTACAAATTTTCCCCCGAGGGGGGTGGGGGTGTTGATTTAAGAATTACACAACATTGTAAAGTCTTTAGCAATGACTTTGAGAAGGAATAAAAATACAATACAAAAATTATCCAAATATTGAGAACTCCAAAATAGGTTTAAGAGGGATCACTTCCCACCTTCTCCTTATCTGTTTCCATCATAATCATCAAACAAAGTGTTTTACCTTTAAAACACCCTGCTTGATCAAAAGTTCTCAACGGTTTTAAAATAAGTTATGTAGCAATTAGAGACTGCTGTGCTGGTACTGCAATTGGTTATGGCCTTTATTGCCATCGCTAAACTTTGAGACTGCTTATAATTACTCATCTCCAGCTGCAGTAACATTATAGGTATGGAGCGTCTTCATATTGTATATCAGTTTAATTCCCAAGAGACAGAGAGAGAGGGAACAAACACAGAAGAAGAAGAAGGAAAGAAGAAATCTAAATAGCCAAATGGTAAATCAATCATTAATTAGCACCTTTATTTACCTATATACATGCATCATTGACATAAACACATCCTAAAAATTAAATATATGGACAAATTGTCATTTCCTAATACACTAATAACAACCTTAAACCTATCATGCTATCAAAATCAACTACAGAAGCTCATCAACATCACTTTTCTCTTTCAAGGACTCAATTTTCTCGCAGAATTTTTTCAAGCCTTCAGGGGTAAACCAATTATGTTTCATCTGCAGGAAATTACAGCAAGGTTAACTCCAGAACAACATCTACATATTCGTTTTGGTACTTCATATAATAAACGAGACAACAAGGAGAAAACTCACGAAGTAAGGAAAATGCTGAGTGCTAAAATCCTCTGGAGCACTCTCCATGAACAAGTTAATGAAGTAGAGAACAAAACTGCTACATTCCTCACCATTTCTCTGTTGTGGCACCTAAAATTAAATAAAAAAATTCCACTTTCTTATTGTTCTGGATGTAAATACAAGTGAAAAACAATAGGATTGAGGTGGAAATTAATCAAGAGCACGTATTAATGATCACATTAGGCACCAAGAGAGGAATTTGATAAATAGGGTCTTTACTCTCAAGCCTACCCTCTGCTTTATAGATGTCCAATACAAATTTGATGGAAATTAAAAATAAAATCAAAAAAATCAAAACATTGAATAAACAATTATACCAACACATGGAGGTAGGTTTTGGTATACATACTTTCTTATATCTGATTCAAGCTGCCTTGGGTTTGCCTTCTCAAGTGAGTCCAGCAACAACATGCACGGTGTTCTTGTTTCTGATTTTGTGCTCTCACCAAAGTGGCAGAAGATCAAGAGGCTCCAGTGATGCCTAAAGAAATGGTATTTGAAACAATAAAATCCGATTATATCTCTAGGACAAAGAAACGAGGCAGCATCATAAAATCCCATCCATTGACAATAAACAAAATGTTTACAGTCAAGTTAATGGAAAGAAACCTACCAACAAACAATAGGAACCAAAACATATTTCTTTGAAAAAATGTCCTTTTGAATCCATGTTAGCACCTTGGCTTTATAGGCCAATTTACTATGTAACTCAAACCATTAGCAATCGAGGTATGTAAAAAATGTTTTCTTATCTTTTGAAAAGATCCTTCATTAACAACCCCAGTAGGAAGCTTCCACACGCCTGTTCCTTTGAATTTGCCACTATTCTCCTGAACGCAACTACCTATCATAAGATAAATTCAATTTAAGTAGTCAGATATTAACCCATTATAACACAAACATTCAATTTCTGGTATTTAAGTATTGGAATAGTTAAGTCAAAAACACCAGCGCAATTTGTTTTCCATATATGAAAAAAGAATCCAGGCTAGCTGAAAAAAAAAAAAAAAAA
>NW_027070063.1:337822-437244 GCF_002906115.3 Quercus suber
GTCAATTTTGCATTTGCAGCCATTGGTGTTCTAGCATGAGCGGCTTTGTCCAGTCCAAATCTTTTGACTAAATTCCTTGCATATTTAGCTTGATTGATGTAGATGCCAGACTCTGTTTGCTTTACCTGCAATCCCAAAAAGTAAGTCAGTTCACCAACCATGCTCATTTCAAACATTGCCTTCATTTCATCTGCAAAAGAATGAGCAAGAGAATCATTAGTAGCACCAAAAACATATGTCATCAACATAAATTTGAGCTACAACAAACCAGTCTTATCCTTTCTTATGAAGAGAGTTGTATCTGCAGATCCCCTTTTGAATCCATGCTCAGTGAGATATGCAGTCAATTTGTCATACCAAGCCCTAGGAGCTTGTTTCAAACCATAAAGAGCTCTCTTCAACTTGTATACATCATCCGGTCTGTGAGAATCTACAAATCCCTTAGGTTGCTCAACATACACCTCTTCTTGTAACATCCCATTTAAGAAAGCACTTTTGACATCCATTTGATACAACTTGAAGTTCAGGTGACTTGCAATGGCCAACAGTATCCGAATGGATTCCAATCTTGCAACTGGTGCAAAGGTCTCATCAAAATCAATCCCTTCCACTTGTGTGTATCCTTGTGCAACAAGTCTTGATTTGTTTCTAATTACAGTGCCGTGTTCATCTGACTTGTCTTAAAGATCCATTTAGTTCCAATCACATTTACATTTTCAGGCCTAGGAACTAATTCCCACACATCATTCCGAACAAATTGATGAAGCTCTTCATGCATGGAATTTACCCAATCAGCATCTTGTAGTGCCTCATCTACCTTTTCGGTTCAAATTGGGACAAATAACATGAGTGTGTGATCACATTCAGGGCTTTTGATCTCAATCTCATGTTATCATTCAGACTTCCCAATATATTCGTGGAGGATGATTCAATCTCACTCTAGAGGTTGGACGTTTAACAAGGGAGGTTGTGGTACCTTTCTGTTCAAATATAGGACTGAACTCACTTTGTACCTGTCGAGTGTCATGAACCGGAGTGGATGGTTCTGAACTTGAGGGTACTGAGACTGTATCATTCAACACCAGCAACTCTTCCTCACTATGTTTCACAACATACTCAGGAAGGGGAGAATCATTAACCTCTAAAGACTTATCTTGAGCAGGAACAGTGCTTTCAGAAGAGGTTTCTGGACATACTTCATCATTTATTACAACATTTGAAGATTCCATGACTGTCTTGGTTCTCAGATTGTATACTCTATAAGCTCTGCTGGTGGAAGAGTATCCTAGAAAGTATCATTTGTCACTCTTTGCATCAATTTTTCTAGGTTCTCTCTATCACGTAGAATGTAACAGTCACTGCCAAATATCCTGAAATACTTGACAACAGGTTTCTTCCCTCTCCAGAGTTCATAGGGAGTTTTCTTGGAGTCAGGTCAAAAATACACCCGGTTGAGTGTATGATAAGCAGTGTTGACAGCCTCTCCCCAGAAGGACTTGGGCAACTTTTTGTTGTGTAACATGACTCGTGCCATTTCCTGTACAACTCTGTTTTTTCTCTCCACAATCCCATTCTGTTGAGGTGTCTTGGGTGATGAGAACTCTTGGTGAGTGCCTTGATTATTGCAGAAAGTAGCCAGCTTGGTATTCTCAAATTCTCTTCCATGATCACTTCTGATTCTGGCTATCACAGCATCTTTCTCAACCTGCAATTTCTTGCAAAGATGAATCATCTTCTCAGGAGCCTCAGCTTTGTCTTTCAAAAGCACAACCCAAGTATATCTAGTAAAATCATCCACAACAACTAGAATATACTTCTTTCCACCCAAACTTTGAACTCTGGCAGGACCCATTAGATCAATGTGTAATAACTCTAAAGGTCTTGAAGTTTGAACACTAGTCACAGACGGATGCTTGGATTTTACTTGTTTACCTATCTGACATGGTCCACAAATGCACTTATCAATCTTCTCAAATTTAGGTAAACCGATAACTGCTTCACACTTGGAAATCTTCTCTAATTGCTTAAGACTGGCATGCCCCAACCGTTGATGCCATAAATCAACTTGGTCAATCTTTGCACTAAAGCATTTGTTGTTTACACTTGGTGTTATGCCATAACAGTTGTTAGCTGTCCTAACACCAACACACATACAGTCACCTCCTCCATCAAGTATCTCATATTCGTACTTGGTGAAAAGGACATTTAGCCCATTGTCGCAAATCTGACTTATGCTGAGTAAATTAGCCTTTAATCCATCAACATACCAAACATCTTCAAACACTGGCAATCCTGGAATGTCCACAGTACCAATGCCTCTGATCACAGATTTACTTCCATCTCCAAAAGTGACTGTCCCAATCTTTCCTTCAAAGAGAGTTTTGAATAAGTCTTTATTTCCTGTCATGTGCCTGGAACAACCACTATCCAAATACCAAAGACAAGAGTCACGTGCCTTTAAGGCGGTTAGAGCAGTATAACAAACATAATTCTTAGCACATGTGATTAAACCAATATTCTTGAGGAAAGATTCAACAAAAACAACAAAAGACAAAGATGACAAATAGATAAGTTGACAAATAAGCAGAACCAGTTTCCAAGATTCCATGACAACAGGGGTCAAGGATCAGCTCAGAGATTAAAGAATCTCAATCAACAAGAGCTACCACGCTCTGATACCACTTGAACGGTTTTTAGACCCCTTAAACACACAGATTGCGTAGCCTAGATTAATTAGCCAAGTTGTTACTTAGTCAAATTAAGCAATACTAGGTTAAAACAATCAAACAATCATATCAAGAATAATAATGCAGCGGAAAATAAATAACACAAGATATGATCACCCAGGAAACCACACGGTAAAAACCTGGGGAGGATTTGACCCACCGATCCTCAAGGCTAACCTGAATTCACTATGAAAGAATTGAAGTTCGTACAAAAGGACTACAAGCTCCCCGCTCGACTTCCTAATGCTACCCACCAGTAGAACTTCCTGACACGACCACGCGCAGGCTCCGAATCCACGGACTACTTCTTTCTTGAATTCTTCAATCAGCTACAAGCTCCCCGCTTGCTTTTCTTTTAAGTTCCAATGGTTGCAACAATAATGATCTTCAAGATGTTGAAATAATCTCCACCATGAAAACCCTAAGTTTTGTGTAAAGGAAAGCTCCTCAAAGATCTCACACGAGATTCACACAAAACAGCAATGTATGAGCAACAATACAATATGGGCAACCTCCAAAAACGTGGCTAGGGTTTTGTTTATATACCTAGGGTAAAAACATAAAACCCTAAACGTTTAATGAAGTAGGGCTGAGTTGGAAATTCTACAGAAAATTCAACCTGTGCGATTTTCGATCGATCGAGTCTATTATTCGATCGATCGAGCCAGGCCGAGAGTCCCAAGTACTTCTGCAGCCACTCGATTCCAACTTTACAATATTAAACCAACTTTGAGCAAGTCTAAAGAAGACACCATACAATGTTTTGATCATGGTTTGCCAACATTACAAATTAGAGTTCTAAATACATAAAATCCTAAGACCTTAGAACCTAACAAGATTCAATACTTAAATTGCCGGAAAGATATCACGTCAATCTTGATCTTCATTCTCTTTGGCATCTCAATTATAACTTTTGTCAATCTTTGCTCTACTCAGTTGTCATCTTGGGATAAGTCTATAGATATCTTATTTTCACAGCTGGTAGGCATCCCACGTCTATCACCATTGACATCCTTTCTTCCATGAAAATTATGGTCTCTATTCTTCTTTTCATAATATATTTGCTCCTATTGCTTAGTCAGTTTGTAGAATCCTAATTAATTTTTTCTCCCAAAGCCTTGCTATTCACATCTATTACAGCAACTGAAGCTTCATCTTCTTATAACATTAACCTAAACCTCTCAACAAACTTATTAAGCAAATCATTGGTTAAATCAACACAACAAACCAATATATCTCAAATCTGAGATAACACTATCATCTTAATACGAAAATTAATGTAATTGGTAAATATTATTATTTACAAATTAATGTAAATAATAAATAAAATTATTATTTACAAATTAATACAAAATTAATGTAATTGGTAAATATTAATAATAAATAAAGATAAAACTATTATTTTTGTGTTTAGTGACACCCAATAGCTATATAGTAAAATTTGTAATTTGGATCTGGTTAATGTATGCCCTTAGGGCACGTATTAATAATTATTTTTGGGAAGCTTTTTATTGACAATTGAAAAAGCTATCAAAAAAGTTGATATATTTTTTTAATTTTTTCATTAAAAAAAAAAATCTCTAACAATGTTTTTGTTACACATATCTCATCTCAAGTATCGAAGTACCTGACATTGTCATTTGACAACAAATTTTTTATTTTAGGTTTCCACTCATTCTCTCTTGATTTATTCTTAGGTTTTGTTGTTATTTTTTTAATCTTCATATTATCTCCTCCACATGTTCTCTTCCACTATGTACTTAACTCGGTAAAATTTGCTAAATAGTATGTTTTTAGGAATATTTTAAGTGGATAGCATGAGGGCAGAAGTATAGGTAAAGACTGCCATTGTATATATAGTTAAGATAGATGAACAACTTCCTTCTCTCTGTCAGGTGGTAGAACTAAAGCAACAAGCCACGTGTGTGAATGATGGATTCACCCTACCTGAGCCTTATAAAATGATATAGTTTTTGTGAAAAAGCAAAATGCCAAGCACCAATTTCCTTTAAAGTAGTTATCGTAGGCACTTCATGAAAGTTAGCTACCATGAAGCACTTACCCAAGATGAAAATGATTTTGTGCATGTTAATTGGTAATGATGTGGGCATTTAGTTAAGAGAATAGGATTTATTGTGGAAAGATTTTCTTTCTAGTGCCAATCACCATCCAAGGTATGCATACAGCAATTGTGTCAAATTGGTCCAACAAAATACTTAATGAAAATAAAGGTCCACCTTTGTATCATCATGTAAAGAATGTCCAAAGAATTAACTACAGAAATGACATTCTCTTCTTGGCAGATCAAATAATTGTCTAGTTCCTTTCTTGGCCTTCATCAGGAGATGCTTTTATCATAATTGCAAAAGCACCAATTTGTATCAATTCCAACATTTATCTACAATTTTTTAAAGGACAAAGTTAGGCTCCAAACATGTTTGGATTGGAGATATTTTTTCCAACCCATTATGTGACAGTTTATAAGATTATCCATGTGTATTATTTAAACAAGTTACATGAATCATTAACAAATTCTTGTAATTAAAATCATACATGGATGCTCTCTTCAATCGCCACATAGTGGTTTGGGAAAAAAAATAACTCCAAACATGTTTGGTGCCAAAAAAATTTATTTTTCAAGTTTGTTCCACAGAATTATTATTACTATATTGATTATTGTTTTATATTTGTTACCTAGAGAAGATAGTAAATTTATATAAAATATTTCTCTTGGGGAGTATAACAAACATGTGATGGTTGTTGGCCTTGTATCCTATTATAACATGATATATATATATATATATATATATATATATGCATTGGCAACAAATGCATAGTGAAGTAAATTTGTTTTGATAAACTCAAATTCCCACTTTCAAAACAACTAATATAACTGTTAGGTTCTAAAGATAGGAATTTATGTATTTAGAACTCTAATTTGTATTGTTGGCAAACCATGATCAAAACAGGTTGTTTAGTCTTGTTTAGGCTTGCTCAAAGTATGTTTATTTGTAAAATTGGAATCGAGTGAGTGCAGATTTATTGGACTAAATCTGTAAGGCTCGATCGATCGAAAATTAGACTCGATCGATCGAACCACGTACAGATTTATTTTTCTGCAGAGTTCCAGTTCAGCCCAAACTCTATTTAAACGTCTTGGGGATCAAGTAAAACACTCCTATATATAAGGAAAACCCTAGAACGTTTTTAGGACTTCTGAGAGAGAGATTAGAGTGCCTCTTGTGCCTCCTTTTATTTTTAGGGTTTTGTACACAAACCTCTCTAAGTCTTTGTTGCTCATATTTGCTGTTTATGTGAATCTCTTGTGAGATCTTAGAGGAGCTTTCCTTCACATAAACTTAGGGTTTTCAAAGTAGAGATATTTTCTACATCTTGATGATCAACAAGGTTGCTGCCATTGAAGATTAAAAGAAAAGCAAGCGGGGAGCTTGTAGCTGATTGAAGAATTCAAGAAAGAAGTAGTCCGTGGATTCGGAGCCTGCGCGTGATCGTGTCAGGAAGTTCTACTGGTGGGTAGCATTAGGAAGTCGAGCGGGGAGCTTGTAGTCCTTTTGTATGAACTTCAATTCTTTCATAGTGAATTCAGGTTAGCCTTGAGGATCGGTGGGTCAAATCCTCCCCAGGTTTTTACCGTGTGGTTTCCTGGTGATCATATCTTGTGTTATTTATTTTCCGCTGCCTTATATTCTTGATATGATTGTTTGGATTGTTTTAACCTAGAATTGCTTAATTTGACTAAGTAACAACTTGGCTAATTAATCTAGGCTACGCAATCTGTGTGTTTAAGGGGTCTAAATTCCTGACAAGTGGTATCAGAGCGGGTAGCTCTTCTTGTTTTAGATCTTTTGATCTAAGAGCTGATCCTTGACCCCTGTTTCATGGATAATTTGAAGTGTCTTTCTGCTCATGCTTCTGCTGATTTTATTGATGCCTGTGATGTTTTGAATAAAAAGGACACTATTGTTTCTGTTGATTTTTTGATGCTTTTGAAACTCTTCGTAAGGAATTATCTAAATCTTTGAAAATTTCTAAGAAATTTAAAGAAGAGTTAAAATTGGCTAATCTTGGAAAAAGAGGATTTGATTGTGAGATTAGATGAGTCTAATAAAAAGAATGAATTTTTGAGAAATCAAATTTCCTCTCAAGATGAGAAGATGAAAAGCTTGGAACAAGAGTTAGTTGAATCTAAAGCTAAATTGAAAATTTGATTAGTACCAAGCTTGTGATGATAACAGAATTGTTTTGTTTCTCTTAAGCCTAAAATGAAAAAGTTTATATCCCTCTTTTAAGAGGAATAATAAAGAAAAGGCTTATTTGCAGGTTAGACAAAGGTAAAAGTTCTGATGTAGACGCTGAAGTTTCTAAACTTAAGTCTAATCCTACTGTTAGAGAGCATAATAAATCTGTTTTGTGCCTACTTGTCACCTTTGTGGTGTTGTTGGTCATATTAGACCAAATTGTTCTTTGTTGAGGCAAAAACCAAAATCTGAGAATAGATTTGCTATTAGGAATACTGATGTTCCTAAATTTGTTCCTGTTTGCCACTTTTGTGGTGTCTCCGGTCACATTCTCCTAATTGTCATAAATTAAAATTTAAGCATTCTATGTTTCAATTTAGGATATGTGATGATATTTCTCCTGCCATAGGTCAAATAAATTATTTCATATGCTTTTGAAAAATTTGAGCTTGTTGGTTTGTGAAAGGAATTTGCAGGATTTCAGTCTCTCTCAAAAGATTGGTGTAATTCCTCAAATGCACTCTACTTCTCATGGATTTTCACCTACAAAGCCAAATACTCGTGCTAAATGGGTGAGAAAAGATTCTCCAAGGTGAGTGTTGCTAACTTGTCCTTGATTTAATTCTTTCAATTATTTGTGACATTTTTGTTTTTGTTTTGGTTGTGTTGTTTTTTTTAGGTGTTTTTATTATTTTTTAAAAATCCAAAAACATTGAAAATTTTCAAAAAGACAAAAATATTTTATTTTGTGTCTTGTTTTATTGTTCTTGAGGATTACATGGATTATGAATCTCTCTCTTGATTTAGAACATGCTTGACATTGTGGAGAAACTTGAATAGTTTGTGCTAAGCTATTTTTGATTTTGTGTGAGTATGTACTAGTTTGTACATGTACTCAAGGGTTAATTAAGAAATTGATATTTCTTGTTTGTGTACCCTTTATAGCTTAGTTTTGCACTGTCATGCATTGCATTTGCATTGTTCATTTAGCATAATATGTGCTTTTTTGTTTTTGGTTATAAAGTTTGTTAAAACCAAACAAGAGTTTGTGTTTTGTATTATATATCTTGGNTATTTTCAAAAAACAAAAATATTTTATTTTGTGTCTTGTTTTATTTTCTTGAGGATTACATGGATTATGTATTCTCTCTCTTGATTTAGAACATGCTTGACATTGTGGAGAAACTTGAATAGTTTGTGCTAAGCTATTTTTGATTTTGTGTGAGTATGTACTAGTTTGTACATGTACTCAAGGGTTAATTAAGAAATTGATATTTCTTGTTTGTGTACCCTTTATAGCTTAGTTTTGCACTGTCATGCATTGCATTTGCATTGTTCATTTAGCATAATATGTGCTTTTTTGTTTTTGGTTATAAAGTTTGTTAAAACCAAAAAGATTTTTGTGTTTTGTATTATATATCTTGGATTTATAATCAAGGATTGGCCATATTATCTTTACATAACATGTTTATGTACCTTGTTTAGCTTTGATAAGCTTATTTATTGCACTTTACTAGTTGAGTTTTGTAGTGCATGTTGTGTGGGAAAGATGTTTATGGTGTTTATTACTTTGTCTTAATCTTGAAGTCAAATGTTATTTGACTGTCGGACTTGATCCTTTTGAGAAAGGCATAAATAACCATCTCACCACTGTTCACTAGCCAATCATGAACACCTTAGTGCATATCATAAGATTCTGTGCTCGAGAAAGTGTAGCACATGCACAAAAAGAACATAAGGTGTAGCCTCAAATTAATTTAAAACTGGTGTGTACTATTAGGCTTGATGCCAATTCACTTAATTCAAACCGGTGTGTACTATTAGGCTGAATGCCATCTCATACAAATAAGAGGCAAAAATGCAAGAAACTTACATGATTGCAAGCTTTTGTTCTAGGAGATGTGGGAGTTATATGATGTAACTCTTTAGGTGATAGTCTCTTTTAAATTCTATGTGATGAATTTTGTAGACTTTGTGATTGATTGCTATTCACATATCACCTCACATGCATCTCAAGCTTTTGCTAGTTGCACACACTACACAAGTTACTCTTTGTTAAACTTGGTACATTATATTGTGTGTGATTTTGTTGTGGCTATCAAAGATTAAAAGTTCCTTGATCTTAATGCAAAATGTGTTTCAAGTTTGAAAATTTTGAAAATATCTTAAGATTTGTGCAGAACATATTGGTTGCTTAATAAAATTTCAATGGGAGAATGATTGAAATTTGTTTTGAGAAAATTGGGTTCAAAATTTTGGGTTTTTGAAAAAGCATTCCATCTCATACTCATGCATTTTGCTTTCTTTGGTTAATGCTTTGAGGAGTTGTTTTTCAAAATTAGGTTTGTGTCTTTCAAAACTGTGATTTTTCTCAAAATTTAGTGAGTCTCTGCCCAATTCGATCGATCCAGTGTGTTTTTCGATCAATCGAAAAAGTGCTTTAATTTGTTTAAAAATGACTGTTTCATTCGATCGATCGAATGTATTTTTCGATCAATCGAAAGTCGCGAATCAGGTTTTTAAAAAGGGTTTGTTCTTGATCCGAATTGGGGCTTTATGAAATTGAGTTGAATTTGATGAAATTGGCTTGTTGTATTGATGAAATTAAGCATTATACTCTGTGAGTTGTGTTATGTGATGCTCAATTCATCAATTTGTTTAAAAATTCAACAAGTGATTTTCAAATTTTTGGGTTTTTGTTAGAAACTCTATGCTCAAACCAATTTTGTCAATTTACTCTCAATTGAACTTAATCGCTCACTGCATTAGTACATGCATCATGGCATTGTAATTGTTTCATGCATCATATAGAATTTATTCTATTGATTTTTGTGCTAACTTGCAGTCTCCCTGGTTTGTGTTTCGGATTCACATGCATTGCATTGATTTCTGTATCCATTTTGCAGTTTTGCAGTCATATCTCTCATTGTTTTCATACATAGCATGCATACACTTTGCTAAATTGGGTACTCAACTTGATCTAAAAATTGATTGATTAATTTTTGACTTACGTACTTTCTAGTATATGCTATTTTTATGTATGAATTGTAGAAAATATTTTTCTTAAGAGATATGATAGATAATCAATGTGCAAATATTTTCTCTACTCATGCAACTGTTTATGGGTCACTTAGTGCCATGTTTGCATTCTATTGAAAGAGAGAATATTTTTCTTCATGTGTATACTCACCTTAGTTTTTAACTATTGGTTTGTGAGTTTTTCACTTTGGTCCTGTTAGTGAGGATGTTCCTGATCCTGTTGGTGATGCTGCTGCTGTTGCTGATTTTCCCCCCACCCCCTTTATTTTTCCCCAAAACTGTTTTTTCCCACAACTTGTTTTGTTTTCCTATTTTTATAGGGGGAGAAAAGTTTTTTTTACCTGTGTTATTCATAGGGGGAGCTGTCTCTATTTTCTATAGAGTTGAATTGTTTTGTGTTCCCCTTGATTCTCTATTTTCTCTTATCCTTTATTGCGTATGTTGACTGTTTACTCTTTGTACGAGTTGTCTTTGTCAATACGTGACGAAAAGGGGGAGAAATTATTGATTTATGGGAATCATGTTTGTCCTATTTAGGGGGAGTTGAAATTATTTTTAAAAGGGAAGAAAATAAAAACTTTTTGTTGTATCTAACTTAGGGGGAGAGTTAGTTTACTTATGTTTTTATTTCTGTTTCTTGTTCACTGCTCATTGATTTATATTTATGAGTTCTTCATGATATATGTCTTTGTTTTGTGTTCTGTGAAGTCAAGAATTTAATTTTGGTTTACTTGTATTTTTTCCACACATGCGTTTATGCGTTTGTTGAGTGTTTCAGGAAATATACAGGTTGATTCAATTGAGCTGCTGTCTACACTTGCAACTGATGAATAGTAGTTAAGATTGGATTTGTTGTTATGAGCATTATTTTTGTAATGGGCTTTTACTTTGTAAACTTTGAGCTTTTAGTTTGTGTTTTGTCACGGATTGCCAAAGGGGGAGATTGTTAGGTTCTAAAGATTTAGGAATTTATGTATTTAGAACTCTAATTTGTATTGTTGGCAAACCATGATCAAAACAGGTTGTTTAGTCTTGTTTAGGCTTGCTCAAAGTATGTTTATTTGTAAAACTGGAATCGAGTGAGTGCAGATTTATTGGACTAAATCTGTAAGGCTCGATCGATCGAAAATTAGACTCGATCGATCGAACCACGTACAGATTTATTTTTCTGCAGAGTTCCAGTTCAGCCCAAACTCTATTTAAACGTCTTGGGGATCAAGTAAAACACTCCTATATATAAGAAAACCCTAGAACGTTTTTGGACTTCTGAGAGAGAGATTAAAGTGCCTCTTGTGCCTCCTTTTATTTTAGGGTTTTGTACACAAACCTCTCTAAGTCTTTGTTGCTCATATTTGCTGTTTATGTGAATCTCTTGTGAGATCTTAGAGGAGCTTTCCTTCAATAAACTTAGGGTTTTCAAGGTAGAGATATTTTCTACATCTTGATGATCAACAAGGTTGCTGCCATTGAAGATTAAAAGAAAAGCAAGCGGGGAGCTTGTAGCTGATTGAAGAATTCAAGAAAGAAGTAGTCCGTGGATTCGGAGCCTGCGCGTGGTCGTGTCAGGAAGTTCTACTGGTGGGTAGCATTAGGAAGTCGAGCGGGGAGCTTGTAGTCCTTTTGTATGAACTTCAATTCTTTCATAGTGAATTCAGGTTAGCCTTGAGGATCGGTGGGTCAAATCCTCCCCAGGTTTTTACCGTGTGGTTTCCTGGGTGATTATATCTTGTGTTATTTATTTTCCGCTGCTTTATATTCTTGATATGATTGTTTGGATTGTTTTAACCTAGAATTGCTTAATTTGACTAAGTAACAACTTGGCTAATTAATCTAGGCTACGCAATCTGTGTGTTTAAGGGGTCTAAATTCCTGACAATAACTAAAACTAAAATCAAATTAACGCCAGTAGAGGGAGAGAGAAGGCCTATGATGGGGAATTGTGAAACACAACACAAAAGTATCAAAACATATCAATCTAAAGTAGAGCTATAAAAAACACAAAAACTCCTAATCCCAAAGTAGAACTACAAGAAAGAATAAAATATTCACCAAAAGAAAGAAAAATAGAGAGAGAGAGAGAGAGAGAGAGAGAGAGAGAGAGAGAGAGAGAGAGATCTCCTTTTTTGTGTGGATGAATGGGAAAGTGAGAGATACAAAAGGAGTAATAGCAAATGGGAAAATGTTGTTGTGCACAAATAGTTTTACACAAATCCTAAAAAACAATTGAAACTGTGACTTGAAGTCATGATAAGCAGAAATCGTGACTTCAAGTCACAATTTCAGTTATTTTTTGGAGTGTGTGTAAAACAGTGTAAAACAATTTATATATAATAAACACTACTTATAACAAATTTATCGAAAAGAAAATGGAGAAAAGAAGAGTTAGAAAAGGTTGGAGGAAAAATAATAGCAAGACAAGAAATATTAGAGAAAATGAGGCCAAAAAGGACCAAGAAATGTCGGAGAAAGAGTGATAGTAAAGTGGAAAATAATGGGAAGAAGAAGAAGAGCCTAATTTTTTTTTGGAGAAGAACTAAAAAAAAAATAAAGGAAACATATAGCATATTAACAAAATTAATTTCTAATCCTCAATTATTCATATATATATATATATGTTGAAAGTAATGTAAGCAAATAAGTTAGAACAATAGTAAGGCGGTAGAACTAGCCAAGCAATATATATCAAAACAATTTAAAGTAAATGAAATGAAAGCAATTTAAAACCATCCAAGATGGCGGTAGCAACAAGTAGTATAATGAACAGAAAACTGAAAATACTTGTTATTGAAAGTAGAACAAAACACTTACAGTAGTAGTAATAAATATAAGATCTCAACAATAGAGGTTAATAGTTACAAAGCTTGAACTAGTCCTAGTTACAAGGTTTGTAGGGAAAGTAGTAGTAGGAACAAGGTAGTAGGAATTTTCTAAGGAAAGCTTCTAAGGATAGAAGGTTTTCTAAGGAGAGAATTCTGAGAAGATTCTAAGAAAAATTCTGTTTTAAACTTAAGGGACAACCTCCCTTAAATAGGCAAAAATTCGGAGTAAACAGTGTCATGAATAGTAACAAGTGAATAGTAACAAGTGAACAGTAACGGATGAATAGTGATAGGTGAATAGTAAAAGCGAATTTTTCCACTTTATGACTCATATTTTTGGGGAATCATGAGGAGGATACGTAGAGTTCAAAAGCCTTTAATTCAAGGGTCTAGACTTCATCATTGTTGTCCTTTTGTGCCAAAGGAAACCAAGTGAGCACCATTATTGGGAATCTTTAGAAGCATCGTATTGGAATAGTGGTGTAGGAGCTTTATGACTTGAAATCTCCAGCAGTTGAGGCTTTGGCATGGGCATAAGACCAGAAGGATCTCTGACTTTGAAAGGACAAAAAGCCAAAAGGAACTTCTTTGAACATCATCATTTACACATGTAGTGGAATATTGGTGTAGGAGCTTTATCAAGGAGTAGACATTGTAACATTTTGGCTATTGTTCAAGCCAGACAAATAGGGTGAGTCGATTAATCAATAGAAGGAGCATCGGATTGATAACCATCAAACGGACCTTGTGGAGAATCACAATCATGTTCATGGTTAATACCATATTGATTACAGAATCCATAATATAAAATTGGATTAAACATTAGAGTTCTTCCCGAGATGAGAAGGCTTCTTAGATTATGATGATCTACTATCCGCAATTGAGTAATGGCATCAACATATGGTCTGGGACCAAAAACAGAAATTCTATCTATGCTCCCTATGAAATGATAATCTTTCCATAGAATTTGATCAACCTCAATAATTTGGTTATTAAAATAATTTCTCCAACATTCTGCAAGATCATAAGGATCATCAAAGGACAATTGAGAATTTCCTTCAAGTCATGGTCCTTGGTGAGTATGACCATCGATGAAAATGAGATGCTTTGAGGGCTGAACATTCATCCAGTTATCTCTTTCCCATTTTGGCAGAGTGCTCCATCATTTGATGGTAACAAAAGGACCTTTAAATCCTTTAATGGCATCCTGAATTATTTGTGGAAGCTGGCTAGCTTGAAAATGGCTTGTTAATCTTATGAACCTGATAAAGCCATATTCAAACATTTGGGAAAGCCAGTTCGGATCTCTATCATCATCATCGTCTGGTTCACCAGTGTAAAGTTGTGATTTACAACTATGTGTTTTGTTGGCTTTTATTCCGTGCCAAATTTGATTGTAATTACTATCAATTGTTTATACCCTGTATTTGTTGTGGGAATTGTTGTAAGGGGTGTGTGATAGAGAGTGTGTGAAGACTCAAGCAATTTGGAAGCTGATGGAATCTCGCGGGTATCTCGCGACTAAGCTTCCCGCGAAGTGAAGCATGTGCCCTGCACATGCTGGAATGCGAAGAGTCATGACAGATGGAGACAGCTGTCTCTCGCGAGTATCTCGCGGGTAAGGCCTTCCCGCGAGACACCCGCGAGACATGCTGTTCTGCCAGCCTGTACTGACTGACTCACACATTTTGCACCTATCCTATATAAACTCCCATTACCCACAAATGTTGAGGAATGCTTCAGAGAGAAAACCCTAGCCAAACACATTTGTAATTAGAGATTTCCATCCCCTCCTTTCTTTATACACTTGCTTGTGGTATCTCCTCAACCCTTCCCTCTCCATTTCCATACCATTGAGAGGTCGATAGCCCAAAACACTTACCACACATTTTGAGAGTGTTGAGTGACGTTTTGGTGCTGCTGGGAAGCATTGGAAGAAGCCTGGAATGGCAAATGCAACATGGAGCTTGTTGCGGGATCCGGATAACTAAGACAAGACACGGTTCCGAGAAGCCTTGTTGGAGTAAGAGCTTGGAGGGCTTAGGTACATCGGGTAGATTAGGCTTGGAGGGTCTCTTGCTTACTCATGTATCCCAACTGATTGTCTAGTGGATCGATTTCCGCTTGGAGGGCGGCGGAGAGGTTTTTCGCCGAGTTCTTCGGTTTCCTCTTCGAAAACACGTCTTGGTGTTTTCTGTGTTTGCATCTCTCTTCCCTACTCTTTTATATTCCATTACACTGCTGTGTTGTTTAGTTTATGGATTAGAGTAGCTATATTGTTCATCCGCTCGCTTTTACACTATTCCGCACTTTATATTAAAGTTGTGTAAAATCTATCGAGCCGTAATTTTAATCGGGGGTCTAAACAGCTCTTGTGTTTTTCAACACGTTTTCGAGCTTTCAATCAGCAATATATGAACCATTATCATAATTAATTAAGAGACCAGGAAATGGGTGTTTTTTTTCATATACTCTGAGAGTAGTCCCAAAGTGTTCTTCCTAATCTAACTGGATAAACACGTTATCACTTTCATCTAGTTCATCAAGATTAGGAATAATGGCTGTAACAAGTTTCTTGAAACATTTGAACCATAGGTCGAAGGACCTAAACATAGCCTTGCTTTCCAGAATACGAGATTGTATATCTGTAGGCAAGTTGGCAATAGCACTTCTTAAGAAAGATTGGGTCTTAAGACTCAATCTAGCATAATCAGTGCTCATTATAATCATTTTATCTTTTGAATGGATATCCTCTTTGCTAAAGAGTTGACTAATGTAGGCTTCAAGACGAAGATCATGGACGTAGGCTGAAGATCAAACCACATAATTTCTTGATGTTATTTATCTTACGTGTAATTGCATCTCATTTTTCTTTCTAGATTTTTTGTCTTATTGTTTGCTTTTTTGTGAGATCCTTTTAGAGTTCCCCATTCATATTTACAATCAATCTTCTAAAAATACTATCCTCACAATTCTATCTAGAGGTCCTTTACTCTTCCCTTTGTTTTTTTCTTAAAAAAAAAAAATACTAAATACAGATATTTAATACCACACCATATCCATATTTTGAACTAGTGATTTTTACTTTATTTTCATTTTTAACAGATATTCAATAGGCTATAAACAATTTACACCTAACCATGTGCATCTCTATATCAAAGGAGACAAGGACGGTGTAATCTAATCACGCACGTGTAATTGTGTCCCTTTTTTTATTTTTAAAATTTTTTGTTCCTATCTCTTGTTTGTTTGGCATCTTTTGCCAAATACATTGTACTCTTTATATTCAAACCTGGGTGAAAATAGTCAAAATAATATCCACATAACACAATACTACGCAAAGGTTCCTTTAACACAACGCTAGGAACAAGTATCTAGTTTCACCATTGTCAACAAGTGATTTCATTTCCCAAATCTCAATATAGATTATAGACTATTCTATAAACAATAGAAAAATGTAACAAATGACTTTTCTAATAATGAAACTAACTTATAAATTAATTTTTTTCTTTTTAACTTTTATATATAGCTTTTTAAAATCTCTTTTATTTTTATATTTTTTAAAAGTTGTATACTTTGGACAAAAAAATTTCAATATAAAATTAAATAAGCAGTTTCCAAACGAACATGAATGCATTAATCTCAATGTAGACTATTCTGCAAACAACTTGCACCTAACACATCTGCAGCTCTATAAACAATGACTATATATTCTAGTCACACTTTACAGGGCAATATGCCTATAGACAGATTTAACCTCGGATTTCCATCAGAATGTTACATATTTCTCAACCATTTCGTATTCTATTTACATGTTTTACTGATTCAACCATCTCAATTCTCAAAATTCCACTACAAGAAATCTGGGTTTAGGTGGCGTTTTTTTTAGCGACGTTTTTAAATCTGCCACTATAAGTAGCATACTGTGACGTTTTTAAAAAACGCTGCTAAAGAGTGATCCTTTCGCGAAATTTTTTTGAAAAGTCATTGTAACCCAAAACAATAGCAGCGTTTCTTAAAACGCCACAAAAAGTACAGTTTTAGTGGCGTATATTTTGTTTATAATAAAGTTTTTATAAAACGTCACTATAGTTATTAAGAACACCCACTAGAAATTTGGAAAAATATATAGCGATGTTTCTGGGGAAACATATAGCAACGTTTCTAAAACATCGCTATATGTTGCCCAAAATTTTTGTCATTTTCCCGCATTAAAAAATTCGCTAACTTTTCACTTCCCACCTTTTTGTCCCTCCTTTTTCCCTTTTTTTTTTTTTTTTTTTGTCCTACACTTTTTTTATTCTTTTGTTTCTTTTTACCTTACACGTTTTTTCGTTGTCCTGCACTTTTCATTGTTTTGTTTTTTTAGCTCAGACAAAGAACTTCTTTTCTCACTTCTATATTCTCCCCCTCCCCTTATCACTTCTACAAGCTCTTCCCTCTCTAGCCACCACCCATTGCCACCAACATAGCCACTGCGGCCGTCATCAACCTCCACTACCACCCAATGCCACCACCAACGTTTTTCCCCTCTTTTTTGGTGTTCAAGTTTTTTTAAAGGGTAAGTCTTTGTGTTTTAGCTTAGGGGTTTGCTTTTATTTGGTTTTTCTTTAGTGGGTCATGGTGTCTTGGCTTATGGGTTTGCTTTGATTTATTTTTTCTTTAGTGGGTCATGGAACTTTTGTGCTAATTTTTGTTGTTTGATTGTTTTGGTTGGATTTTGTTACAGAAATCTCTTATTCAAATTTGAATTTTTGAGCAAAAAGACCTGAGTATCAAAGTCTGAATCATTGTAAGTTTATGTATAGGTTTGTAAATCTTGTATTTTTTTTTTCTACGTAATTTTTCTATACTATGTAGATTTTGAATTTTTTTTTTTTTTTTGTTATTAGTTTTGTGGTTTAACTAGCTTGAGAATTTTTTTTAAAAAGCCCACTGCCCACTAATGTGCCCATGGAGATTCTTCCATTAGATGAGGATTTTTACTTAAAAATTATATCTTCAATGTGTTATCATTATTGTTAGGTTCTAAAGATTTAGGATTTTATGTATTTAGAACTTTAATGTGTAATGTTGGCAAACCATGATCAAAACAATATGTTTAGTCTTGTTTAGGCTTGCTCAAAGTATATTTATTTGTAAAACTGGAATCGAGTGATTGCAGATTTATTGGACTAAATCTGTAAGGCTCGATCGATCGAAAATTAGACTCGATCGATCGAACCACGTACAGATTTATTTTTCTGCAGAGTTCCAATTCAGCCCAAACTCTATTTAAACGTCTTGGGGTTCAAGTATAACACTCCTATATATAAGGAAAACCCTAGAACGTTTTTAGGACTTTTGAAGAGAGAGATTAGAGTGCCTCTTGTGCCTCCTTTTATTTTTAGGGTTTTGTACCCAAACCTCTCTAAGTCTTTGTTGCTCATATTGCTATTTATGTGAATCTCTTGTGAGATCTTTGAGGAGCTTTCCTTCACATAAACTTAGGGTTTTCAAGGTAGAGATATTATCTACATCTTGATGATCAACAAGGTTGCTACCATTGAAGATTAAAGAATATCAAGCGTGGATGCTTGTAGCTAATTGAAGAATTCAAGAAAGAAGGAGTCCGTGGATTCGGAGCTTGCACGTGGTTGTGTCAGTAAGTTCTACTGGTGGGTAGCATTAGGAAGTCGAGCGAACTCTAGTTGTATTATTGCTTATACTTTGTGGTTTGTATGAATCTCTTGTGAGATCTTTGAGGAGCTTTCCTTCACATAAACTTAGGGTTTTCTAGGTAGAGATATTTTCAATACCTTGATGATCAACTCAGTTGCTGCCATTGAAGCTTAAAGAATAACAAGCGTGGGTGCTTGTATCTTGTGGAGAATCTAAGAAAGAAGGAGTCCGTGGATTCGGAGCTTGCATGTGGTCGTCTCAGTAAGTTCTACTGGTGGGTAGCATTAGGAAGTCAAGCGGGGAGCTTATAAGTCCTTTTTGTATGAACTTTGATTCTTTCAAGATAGTGGATTCAAGTTTACCTTAAGGATAGCTAGGTCAAATCCTCCCCAGGTTTTTACCGTGTGGTTTCATGGGTTATCATATCTTGTGTTATTTACTTTTTCGCTGGTTTATATTCTTGATATGATTGTTTGATTATGATAACCTAGATTTGCATAATTTGACTAAATTAATCACTTGACTAATTAACTAGATTAATCTGGTTGGGTTAAGGGGTCTAAAACCGTTCAAGTTTGATGAAACATAGAAGGAAAATGAACTAAAGAACAAAAAAATCTAGAAAAAATATATATATATATATATATAGATAGATAAAGGCTTTTGGAGATTGTTGTTTTTATTTTTGGAATACTCTACATTCATGTGTATGTATGTATTGGGTTTAATTGAATTGAAATTATTTTTGAAACTTTGGTTTTGATAGAATAATGAAAATGGCAGAAGAAGTATGTTCCAATATTTGGAGTCTTCTGTATATGTGTTGTTATAGTTTAAACTTGGTATTTGAATTGTTAAAATGTTAATTCATAGTTTCATTGCTCATCTATTAAGTATGAATAATAATATTGCTATTTGCAACAATCATGATATAGTATTGATGATGTGATCATTCCGAATGCTTTCTTTTAGAGTTTAGATAGAGTCTATTTTATGATTAAAAAATTTACAATTAAAAGACTTTTGAAATTACATTTTTTTTTTTAAATTATTGGATATGTTGGACCTTAAATGACTTCTATTAAACTCCATCTTTTATGACATCATTAAAAAGAAAACTCATATAGATAGGTATTAGGATATTATTTGGAACTATCATAATGGACTAACGTATTACACATGGTACAAATCTAACTGTAACATCCTATACTATAAAATAAAAATTGGGCCTATGGTTATCTTCTCTTTGCAAAAAATGGCTAAATTCTCATTAATTGTGAAAATTCACTTTTAGGTAAAATAGAAACTCTATTAACTAAGTTTTAAGAAATTTAAAAATCTCATTCAAAAAATTTCCAGAACATTAGATTTTATTTTAATAATTTTATATTGTAAAAATAAAAATAAAAATTTATACATTACATACAATCATTACTTCAGTTACCTTCTAAATGATGGAGGCTATGAAAATGCAAATTGTAGATCTACTATCAAGATAACATAAATTAGATTGGTGGTGGATAGTAGACTTAATTGTAGTTAAGTATTGTGGGAAGTCGTCACCATAGAATTGCCCACACCGGGATGTGCTATGTGGAACCAATAATATGAAAGAAAATGAATTTTTCTAAACTATTATATCAAACAAAAAATTACTTATTTTCATTCATTTTCAAGTTATACATTTTTTTAAGTCAAGTCATAGACCTTTAAGTGAAATAAATACTTTTAATTTTTATTTAACTATACCGTGCATTGCATGGGTTAGTGACTAATTATACATACTATAAAATATTTTTAAAGGCACCAACCATGGCTGTGTCTCCACCCCTATGAAAGTGGTTTAGTTTTGAAATAAGACCAATGGAGGTGGTTTGGATATGGTACCCTAGTTGTGGATGGTGGTGGCTTTTGGTGTCCATGGTGCCTCTAAAGAAAAATGAAAAATAGAAAATGAAGAAAAAATAACAATGTTTTTTGCTAAAAAGATTTTTCTTTTTTTGAAATGATTTAATTGTAACGACACAATTTTTAAATAAATTGAGGTGACACCCTGATGGAGGCCCTTTTTGCACATAGTCACATGTTTTCTACTGGAAGAGTGACTTTGCTAGACCCAAATTTGTTTTGGGGAGTTCAATCCAAAACTTAACATTGGGTCACATAGACCAATGGCTTCCGGTGTATTTTTAAGCCTAGAAAATAGATAAGCTGAAAGTCTAAGAATCGTGATAATGGTTAAAATAAATAAATAATATGTTTAGCATAATAGCTTTGATTAAGTCATTAGTTGAAGATCTTAATTATGTATATTAAGTGATTTTAAATATTAGAGAATAATTAAGGCGTAAATGCACTTTTAGTCCCTATATTTTGGCTTTTTTCCATTTTAGTCCCTACATTTTATTTTTTCCACTTTTAGTCCTTAAAACCAATTTACGCGTTCCATTTTGGTATTTTCTGTCAATCAACCGACGGAAATTGTTGAGGTGGCAGCCGAAAGAATTAAAATATTATAAAAAATGCCACATCACCCTAACACGTCAGCATCTATTTTTTTGGTAAATAATTTGTAAATTTTAACTAAATAAAAAAAGAAAATTTAAAAATACAAAATCAAATTTAAAAAACAAGAACACAAGAACATAGAACACAAAAAATCAGACCAATCACGCGAATTCAATCACACAAATTCAATTAAAATATCACTTCTTTCTCTCTCTTCTTTAAATCACACGGTGACTCCTCTCTCTCATTTGTCATCTTCCTTTCTCTCTCCCCTTTCTCTGATTCAGTGTCTCTCTCGGATCGGTGTGGACTGGAGATTGAAATCGGTAGCATGGACTGAAGATTGGCGACAACAGCGTGGTGTTTTGGAGATCGGCGGCAACGGCGTGGTGGTTTGGAGCGGCGGCGATGGTGGATTCTCTCTCTTTCTCTCATTCTGATCCTCTCTCTCTCTCAGATTGGATGTGGGTTTTGGTTTTTCTTTGAATTTTTGTTGTAGGTATTGATGCAAGATTCATGGTGGTGTTTTGGAGATCGGCGGTGGTGGCCTAGTGGTTTGGAGCGGCGGCGATGGTGGATTCTCTTTCTTTCTCTCATTCCGATCCTCTCTCTCTCACTTGAATTCTCTCTCTTAGATTGGATGTGGGTTTTGGTTTTTCTTTGAATTTTTGTTGTGGGTATTGATGCAAGGTTCATGGTGGCGGCGGTGGAGGATTGTTGTGTTGTTTGTGGGGATGGGTTCATTATGGGTTTAGGGAGGTTGCTACTGATGTGGGTGGCGATTTGGTGGCAATGGGTCTTTGGGTGTTCTAATTCTCAGCTTCATGGTGGTGGCAGTGGAGGGTTTCACACTTAATCCCTTGAGTTTTTGGGTTTCTGGGTTTTTGAGTGTTTGAGATTTCTGGGTTTCTTTGATTTTATGATTTTGGCTATGAATCTTTGGGGAAGAACGAGAAAAATTGATGGGTTTTCAGCATGGGTCTTTCAACATTGGTCTTTGTTCTCTTCTCAAATTTTATTGCATTATTGATTTGATTTTAAGTGGGAAAGGAAGTTGATTCAATGGGTTTAATTTTGAATTCATGTTGTTGGGTCTAATTTTCTGGGTCTCTGTTCTTGTGTTCTTTTTTTTTTAAATTTGAGTTTGTATTTTTAAATTTTCTTTTTTCATTTAGTTAAAATTCACAAATTATTTACCAAAGAAAATAGATGCTGACGTGTCAGGGTGATGTGGCATTTTTTATAATATTTTAATTCTTTCGACTGCCACCTCAGCAATTTCCGTCGGTTGATTGATGGAAAGGACCAAAATAGAATGCGTAAATTGGTTTTAGGGACTAAAAGTGGAAAAAATAAAATATAGGGACTAAAATGAAAAAAAGCCAAAATATAGGGACTAAAAGTGCATTTACGCCAATAATTAATTAAGTGTCATATGTCTAGTGATAGAATGAGTCCAAAATAGTCCATATCCAGTTGTGGTTTATGGCCCATGTTCAACATAATAAGGTATGTCCAGCTATGGTCTATGTAAAAATAATGTATGCCAAATAGTTTATGTCCAAATAATATACATGTCTAGTGGTGGTCTATGTCCAGGTAATTTTTGTTCAACGATGGTTCATGTCCAGATAATATATGTTTAGCGGTAGTTCATGTTCAGATATTATATGTCCAGCGGTGGTTAATTTCTAAATAATATATGTCCAGTAGTGGGTAGGTTCAACTTGTCAATATTTTTGTACTCATTAGTGAAATATTAGTGAATTCATTTTTGCATTATAGTGATAATGAAACAATATGTACTTAATAATGTAAGTTTATAGATTGAGACATAATAACTTATCTTGATATGGTTTGTGGTTCCAGCTATAGCATCACTTTATATAGCTTATGGCTCCAGCCATATAGCATTAGTGAGCTGATAACATTCCAACGGTATAATAATATGAGTCCAGCTGTACAATGATAATAAAGTAAAATATACTTAATAATTTAAACTTGGATATAAAGATATAATGACTTATCTTCATAGCTTGTGGTTTGTGGCTCTAGCCGTATAACGTCAGTGGACTTATAATATTTCAACAGCATAATAAAATGAGTCCAGTGGTACAGTATGATCTTATGAGTCCTTTTATTGCAGTTGCTGCTAGAGTTAAGATAGCTTTTGTTGGAGTTGCTGCTAGTACTTTTGGCTAAGTTTTCTCTTTTGGAAAAATATATGTTTAGTCTATGGTTTCATACAATACATTTTTAGTATGTAATAAACTAGTTGGTTGATATTTGATGAAGTTTTAGAGATGTAATTATGATCTCTTTGTGTTTGACCAAATCTTAGAGAGCAAAGAAGGCATTTAATGTTGGATGAGATATTAAATAGAGATAGCCAACAAGATTTAGGCATGTGTTTGATATTGATTTTAAATGAAAAGAATATTATAATTTATATGAGATAATATAATTTAGATTGAGATTAAATTCTATAAGGATGGGGTGTAAAACCCATGTTTTACACTATCCAATAAGTGATTGCTACATCAATATTTTACTTAAAATTCAATACATTCTATCACACTAAATAACATCTCGATAGATTGATCCCAATTTGGTTGGATTTACATATGAATATTAGAATTGATTGAGTGTGATTGTGTTTATTCTTAATTATGTGACAAGATGATGTGACATGTTGGGATTGAAGGGGTAAAACATGAGTTTTACTCCACATCCTTATAGAATTTAATCTCAATTTAGCTTATATGATGAACATTAAGTTTTAGGTAAAGAGCAATTGGAAGTTTTATCATTTTAAGTGTTATGTAATATGAAAGGCTTTCTAGATGTTACCTATTGGACACTAACTCGTTAGAATTCAGGAAATTGGAGAAGACATACCAAGCAACATGTTTCTTTTAATAACTTTGAATCACTGGAGCTTTACTGAACATACTTTTTAGCCCTCTAAACCACGATTCCCAAAATTCCCCCGATGAGACTCATGAGCTTGGATCATGAGCCATAAATGAGCTGTTTGTGCCATGAGCTTGAACCATGGGCTTTGATGAGATAATATTGCCATGGGTTTTGGACTGTGGGCTTTGGCATCATTTTGTGTGAATATGAGCTCTTTTGGGTTTTAAAATTGATTTTCCCAAAATTCATAATATATTAATGTGGTGCGGGTTGTCAATGAAATAAAGCCATGTAGCGTGAAAATTTTGTCCTCAACACACCTTACACTCAATAGTGAGTAGAATTAAAATGACTCAAATTAAAGTATTATATACTTTAGGGGGTTCACAATCCAAACTTTTAAATTTTAAAGAACAAAATCAAAATGATCAGATTGCAATTTACAATTAAACCTAAAATGTAACTATGTAAGTACAAGTATCTATGCAGATATTCATATATGAATGAGTGTTTTGTTTAGGTATGTATGTATCTATGCGTCATGTATTTGTTGTGTAAAAATAAATTTAGCTAAGTTAAGCTTTTTTACTTGCACACAAGGCCACAATGCAGAGGCCTCATCCTCTGACACATAAAAGAGGCTAAGGTAATCTTTCCACTCAAGAGAATTCTCTACTTCAGGTCTTAAGCTTGTGCCAAACCCACATTGTTGGAAGGTGAGTTTTCTTTAGAAAACTTCCTCTTCTCCTCGGCTGGCAAATTGAAGAACCTATGTGTTGCATCCTTCACATTCTCCAGCACTTCAATGGGCACTCCATGGTTGATAACCTGAAAGAAACACCACTTTTTTGCTACATCGCAGATTGATTCTGAGACTTTTGGTTCGTCCCAGTTTGACATTTCAATGATTGGTATAGACTCAAGAGTCATGATGTTGTTCACACTGATCCTTTCTTCTAATGGTTGGATATATTGGCTAGGTAAGGTTTTAGGCCCCATTTCTGAGAGACCCTTTACTCCATTGCCTTTGGTTACGACAAAGTCAATGATATCTGAGGACTCACTGATTGGTGTTGCGATAGTTGGAGCCATTAGAATAAAAGAGAGCTTAGTATTTGGAAAATGGCTTGAAATTAGAAGATATCGGAGATTTTTGGTGGTGCAATTTGCATGACCTTTGTAGCTATTTATATAGCATTTTAAATTATAACTAGTCACTAACCCGTGTTATACATGAGATAGTTTAACAAAAGTTATATTTCACTTTACTTAAAGGTACAATCACTTGAAAATGAAAAAATAATTATAATTTCAATACAAAATGAAGGTTGAAAATAGACCGAAAAAGATTGATCAAATATACAGCATTCATCTCAAAATGTCAAAATGTCATTTGAGAATAAACTCTAACCATCAAAATAAAGAAAAAATTTATTGCCCAAACAACTCATCAAAGTGGAATTTGGTTATTAAGATTCAACACTTAAATTGCCGGAAAGATATCATGTCAGTCTTGATTTTCATTCTCTTTGGCATCGCAATTATAACATTTGTCAATCTTTGCTCTACTCAATTGTCATCTTGGGATAAATCTATAGATATCTCATTTTCACAGCTGGTAGGCATCCCACGTCTATTACCATTGACATCCTTTCTTCCATGAAAATCAAGGTCTCTATCCTTCTTTTCATAATATATTTGCTCCTATTGCTTAGTCGGTTTGTAGAATCCTAATTTTTTTTTCTCCCAAAGCCTTGCTATTCCCATCTATTACAGCAACTGAAGCTTCATCTTCTTATAATATTAACCTAAACCTCTCAACAAACTTATTAAGCAAAATCATTGGTTAAATCAACACAACAAACCAATATATCTCAAATCTGAGAACGCACTATCATCTTAATACGAAAATTAATGTAATTGGTAAATATTATTATTTATAAATTAATGTAAATAATAAATAAAATTATTATTTACAAATTAATACAAAATTAATATAATTGGTAAATATTAATAATAAATAAAGATAATTCTATTATTTTTGTGATTAGTGACACCCAATAGCTATATAGTAAAATTTGTAATTTGGATCTGGTTAATGTATGCCCATAGGGCACGCATTAATAATTATTTTTGGAAAGCTTTTTATTGACAATTGAAAAAGTTGTAAAAAAAGTTAATAACTTTTTTATTTTTTTCATAAAAAAATATCTCTAACAATATTTTTGTTACACATATCTCATCTCAAGTATCGAAGTACCTAACAACAAATTTTTTTATTTTAGGTTTCCACTCATTCTCTCTTGCTTTATTCTTAGGTTTTGTTCTTATTTTTTAATCTTCATATTATCACGTCCACATGTTCTCTTCCACTACGTACTTAACTCGGCAAAATTTACTAAATAGTATATTTTTAGGAATATTTTAAGTGGATAGCATGAGGGTGAAAGTACTTAGTTATGTAAACTCTTTCCGGAACTACAGGTAAAGACTACCATTGTATAGTTAAGATAGATGAGCAACTTCCTTCTCTCTGTCAGGTGGTAGAACTAAAGGAACAAGCCACGTGTGTGAATGATGGATTCACCCTACCTGAGCCTTATAAAATGATAGTTTTTGTGCAAAAGCAAGCCAAACACCAATTTCCTTTAAAGTAGTTCTCGTAGGCACTTCATGGAAGTTAGCTACCATGACGCACTTACCCAAGATGGAAATGATTTTGTGCATGTTAATTGTTAGTGATGTGGGCATTCAGTTAAGAGAACAGGATTTATCGTGGAAAGTTCTTTTTTTTCTAGTGCCAATCACCATCCAAGGTATGCATACAGCAATGGTGTCAAATTGGTCCAACAAAATACTTGATGAAAATAAAGGTCTTTGTATCATCATGCAAAGAATGTCCAAAGAATTAATTACAGTAATGACATTCTCTTCTTGGCAGATCAAATAATTGTTGGCCTTCATCAGGAGATGCTTTTATCATAATTGAAAAAGCAACAATTTGTATCAATTCCAACATTTATCTACAATTTTTTAAAGGACAAAGTTAGGATCCAAACATGCTTGGATTGGAGATATTTTTTCCAACCCATTATGTGACAGTTTATAAAATTATTCATGTGTATTATTTAAACAAATTACATGACTAATTAACAAATTCATGTAATTAAAATCACACATGGATGCTCTCTTCAATCGCCACATAGTGGTTTGGGAAAAAAATAACTCCAAACATGTTTGGAGCCAAAAAACTTTCTCTTTCAAGTTTGTTCCACAGAATTATTATTACTATATTGATTATTGTTTTATATTTGTTACCTAGAGAAGATAGTAAATTTATATAAAATATTTCTCTTGGGGAGTATAACAAACATGTGATGGTTGTTGGCCTTGTATCCTATTATAACATGATATATATATATATATATATATATATATGCATTGGCAGCAAATGCATAGTGAAGTAATTTTTTTTTGATAAACTCAAATTCCCACTTTCAAAACAACTAAATATAACTAAAACTAAAATCAAATTAATGCCATTAGAGGGAGAGAGAAGACCTATGATGGGGAATTATGAAACACAACACAAAAGTATCAAAACATATCAATCTAAAGTAGAGCTATAAAAAACACAAAAACTCCAAATCCCAAAGTAGAACTACAAGAAAGAATAAAATATTCACCAAAAGAAAGAAAAACAACTGGTAGTATTGCATGGGCACCAGATGATGTATATGCTCAAGTGTTTGGTAATGAGTGCAATGGTCGTGTTCGAGGTGTGGGATTTGGCCCAACCCCAAGTATGCATCCTGCCAAGAGCACTCCTACAATTGCTCAAGTAAGAAGCCAAGAAAGGGATGCTAAAGTGACTCAGTTGGAGAATCAAGTGGCTTCTTTGACGGAGAAATTGAATCGTTATGAAAACTTGGAGGAGCGAATGACCCAATTGACGCAACTAGTGCAAAATTAGCAAAATCATTCTTCAGAAGTTAGTCAGGTATTAAATTTTAATGTTTTAAGAATTTATTGGTTTTAAAATTTTAAGTATAGCAACTATTATTTTGTTACTCGAAATGATTTCTTTATGAACTTATTAGATACTTTAATTTGTATTTAGGGTGGTTTCGATTTAGATCATCCATCTCCAACTCCTTACAGATCACAGGCTTCATCCCATCAAGAAACTAGCATATAGTGGTACATGCAGTATTTTAAGGACTCCATGGGCTATTACATAGTTGTTTTGAACAACCACAATTATTTTGGAACTATTGTACTTTGTTTATAATATTACCATAGTTTGGGTGATTGTCTTTTTTTTTTTTTTTTTTTGGTATAGGTAGACAAGTGTTTTGTTACAACCACATTTATTTTGGAAGTATTGTACTTTTTTTTAATATTGTCATAGTTTAGATGATTATTTTTGTTTTGTAGATAGACAAGTATTTTGTTCAATTCAAGATGATACATGTATTGGTATTACATATATATATATATATATTGACTCTATGGTTAATGTGTTGTTGTGGAATATTGATAATCAATAGGTATATTTGATCTATTACAAGCTTGTGTTAGTTATTGTTGAATTTTAAGCAGGTTTATATAGCATTAAAAAAAAAAAAAGGTTTTTGCGACGTTTTAAAGACGTTGCTAAAAAGTAAGAGGAAATCCTTTTTAGCGATGCCTTTAAAACACTGCAAATAATCAATCTTATAGCAACGCTTTAAAAATGTACTAAAAAAAGAAGAGGGCAAATGTTTTGGTGACGTTTTTGAAACATCGCTATAGGTGTGATTATTTGCGGTGTTTTCAAAATGTCACTAAATGTATTTTCCTACATTATATACGAAAATGTTATTAAACGTCACTAAAAGTTGTTGAATGCCACTAAAGAGTAACATATAGTGACATTTTTGGAAACGTTGCAATAGATCTATAGTGACTGCTCTATTGTGACGTTTTTGAATGTCCCCTCCCCCCCCCCCCAAAAAAAGGTCACTATAGACCATTTGTGTCTATAGTGATGTTTTTTTGGGTTTTTAGTGACGTTTTTAAAACGTCGCCTAAACCTTGATTTCTTGTAGTGTAATTCACCTCACATGAATGAACTTATTGATATTTTTATGCATGACCAAATCGATGATGTTCACATTAAATTTCACTCCGAGTTGAGAGCTTATGCTTCATTTGGTCCCTCAAAAATCCTTCTCAGTAACTTGTTAGAAGTTGTTCTGGGAAACTCCGAAACAATCTTAACATAATTCACCTATTAATCATAAAGAGATTTGGAGTAATTGTATCAATAACTTATAAAATAATTTAGACCAATGTGTGGAAACCACCATGGAAGTGAAATCTATTCCATCTCTTCTACACATCATTTGGAATGAATTGAATGACTCTTTTCAAAGCAATTGGTATGAGTGTATAATAATATATATAGATTCATTAGAACTGAGAAAGACACCAATTTGATTTGGAATGTGCTAAAACTATTATCCATTCTGTTAGGACATATGTGAATTATGTTAGGAACATATGTTAATGTAGAATTGACTAATCCTTTGACAAAACACACTTTACTTGTATTTGGGTAGATCTAGGATGTGTTTAATACTTCAAGGAACAAGGTTTCAAGTCCAAGTGTCAAAACCATGCAAATCTGTCCAAGAATCAAGTGAAGAAATGCTGGATTTTAAAGCTCAACAACTAGCTCGACAGATAGCATCTATTGAGGTTTAAAAGGCAGCTTTTGCCTGATGCTCGACAGCTGCTCAATAGATAACCTATCTGTCGAGATTTAAGAAAATCAATTTTTTAGATCTGATTTCACTCCAATTCGTATATACATGTTTAGGATTTCTTTTCTCACAACCCTAAACATATATAAGGATTATTTTAAGGGCCGTCACAGTTAATGCAAGTGAGTGCAACTTGATGCAAAGGTTTTTCACAAGCATATTGTGATCGAAGACAATTTTCCCTAGTTCATCTTTCTCTTCAAGAAGCTGCTGCATTTGTATGCCGTAGGGTTTTGTAACCAATGAGCTTCATGATCTTCATCATATTGATGAACTAAAAAACTTTTCAGCCAACATCCTTCTCAAGTTGGTGGTTAGTCATGTACTTGGATCAGTGCATCAATTGGTTAGTCATGTATTGGGAGCCGTGCATTAAAAGGAAAGATTGTCACTATAGAACAAGTCCAATTGGGTATTAGGGTAAAGGGTTCAACTGTAGGTTGGTATAAGGTACTAGGATTCTTTTACTTGTAACCGCTTCTTGTGATAATAGTGAATTCTCGGGAGTGGCGATCTTAAAATCACCCGATGGGGTTTTTTTGCTTTGGAGGTTTTCCCCATTCGTAAACAAATCACCGTGTCAACTTTATTTTCTGCTGCATATTAACTTAGTTGGTGATTTGTTTGTGCTACCACACGTATTGCATGTTAATCGAATTAATTAATTAACTTGACTAAATAATTGGTTAATTCATCACAAGGGGTCAATATATTCTTGGCCTATCACATTCTACTACAAAGAGGTTAAATTGATGTGGCAATGAATATGGTCAATGTCACATGAAAAAACACAACAAAGTGAATTTTTGAATTACTTTTTATTTATATTGTCTTTGAGAGTTAGCACATAAGTTGTAAGCATTTATGTAGTTAATGCTCCATTTATTTTGCTGTAAAATGTTGTCATTGAAAACATTTACAGTGTATAAACTACCAAAACCAATGGTCCGATTGCAGGAGCTCGCTAGTCCAATGGCTGGAACCAGTGATCCAACGACCTAGCCCACAAGAACGACGACCCAGCCACAAGATGGAGGGATAGCTACTATGTGTTTTTGTAAGATGTTTTACCAAGTTTTTATGGTAAAATGGTTTACAACCTTTTACACAGGATTTTATAGTCAACAATAGAAAACATTTTCAGGTTTGATCAAATTTTAATGAAACAAACATAGCAAAATGCTAAAAATATTTTTCAACGAAACAAATAAAGCAAAAATTCATAACAGTCGTAACATCACTATATATTTGATTTTCCATTCAACATTATGTGGATGAAAAAAATTTCAAAGATGACTCTTCAATTTTGTGCAAGAATCTGATCTCTTAAGAATGGTCAGATGATGGTAAAAGTAAAACAAATCGTAAGCCAAAGGAAGAAAAAAAAAAAACAGTTTTATAGACAAACCTTAAACAACGGGTTGAGGTTTCTTTGAATTGTCCTTGAGAAAAGGATTTTCAGCTTGTCTGGTTCAATAGAAGATCCTTTCCTTAAGACTACAAATATGAACAAATTTTCCGGACCACCATCTACGGGTGCAACACTGATTGCAGCAGTCTCCAAGATGCATTCATCAGCACGGTCACATACACGCTCAATTTCAACAGAACTATAAAATAAAATTGGGTTAAGTCATGGTTATGTCATGTTGCCATATTCTCTTTGTAATAAGTGGTGTCCTTAATTAAAGATTTGGTTAAATTACACAATATTCCTATAATTTGGGTTGCGTTCAAATTCAATCTTAAATTTAAAACCTTTTTAAATTAAAACAACAAACTCTTTTAAATTTTAAATCATTTTAAGTCACACTATTAATAAGTATACATTGCCTAAAACCAATAAAAAATCACTTAGGTTGTAACTAAAACCTATTATATGAGATAATTAGGTATCAATTCCTGACATTCAAATGTGATTTTCCCTTTATTTTATTTTATTTTATTTTAATAATCAAACATAATGTTTTTTTAATAATAATAGTTACTATGTGGATCACTATTTAGTAGTTGATTAGTACTATAATGTGCTAATTTAGTTTTTATTTTTTATTTTTTTATTTATAAAAACTTGGACACGTATGCATTCCTAGTTATTCTCTCTAACTGACTCTCTCTCTCTCTCAAAAAAAAAAAAAAAAAAAAAAATCAAGTAGAAGTGTGTAAACTGTAAAGTCGGCTTGAGTCAATGAAAAATAAAATAAAAACTGCCAAACAAGTAAGAGAGTTGGAATTTTGGAAATACAAATCCCAAAATCAAATCTTAAGTCAGCTTAATTGTTGCCAAAGAAAAGGTCGATAGCACAAAACTCAAAGCAAGAAAATATGATTCTTAAGTTGATTTATGTGTTCTGAATGAGTCAAACACAATGTATTCAAGCTACCTCCACAGATATATAGTCATAGTAAAAGTTTAATGTTGCTGTTGTTTTTGTCATGGTTTTTTTTTTTTGAACGGTAACGGTCGTACTCTATTTTGACACTAGTGGGGTGGGGGGAAAATCAAAACCAAAAAAAAAAAAACTGTATTTTTCCACAAAAGCAAATCAATTATATGACTAAAATATTACTTAAGTCTTCGATAATAATAGCGAAGAGTTTGCACGGATCTAAACCACATAAAAACCAAAAAGAAACGAATAGTAAAAATAAACGTACCCAAATTCAACAGAAACTAACTACAGTTGATTTGATTTCTTTTAAAAAAAAAAAAAACCAATATAGGAAAGAGTCATGTACATTGACAAATCATTGAGCCGAAGCAAATAGGAAAATGTGATGATGACGGTGTAGAGAATAATGACATTGAAATAATCTTGCTATCAAATTTTATCCTTTGGATTGTGAAGAAATCTTGTTGTATACAATACAAGATTATTACTAACTAAGAAGTTCATATTTGAATTATTTTAAAGAGTCATATATTCCACTATTAAAAGAAGAATTACAAGTTGAAGAAAATACTTTTCTTGAATAATATGTAGAAGTCAAAGAAGAAAATAAAGAGATTTTTGAGGAAATGAATGAAGGCCTTGTTAGAGAAGAAGACCTGAAATCAAGATTGTGGAGGAGATTAATGAAAACCCTATTATAGAGGAAAATCTTAAGGATGAGATAGTGTAAACCATTAAAGAAGAAATTATACAGGAAGTTGTCAACGATCTCAATGAAGTCAAGTTAGATGATTGTAACATTTAAGGTCTATTACTTTGGTGGGAGACATAGAAACAAAGTTTATTGATTTTATTGGGGTGGAAAGATTTGATGTGATTATTGACTTTTATTTGGTGAATATTGTTAATTGTATGAAAATCAAGGGACGAGAAGTACAAGTTATTCAATTGATGACTTTCAAGTTTGGCAAGAAGACAAGGAAGATGAAGTATTCAAGTATTTGTTCTCTTGGCATGAAAGATTTCATATTTCAAAGATAAACTCAAGGACAAGTTTGTTTCAATTGGAGATATTTTTTCCAACCCATTATGTGACAATTTATAAGATTATCCATGTGTATTATTTAAACAAATTACATGACTAATTAACAAATTCATGTAATTAAAATCACACATGGATGCTCTCTTCAATCGCCACATAGTGGTTTGGGAAAAAAATAACTCCAAACATGTTTGGAGCCAAAAAACTTTCTTTTTCAAGTTTGTTCCACAGAATTATTATTACTGTATTGATTATTGTTTTATATTTGTTACCTAGAGAAGATAGTAAATTTATATAAAATATTTCTCTTGGGGAGTATAACAAACATGTGATGGTTGTTGGCCTTGTATCCTATTATAACATGATATATATATATATATGCATTGGCAGCAAATGCATAGTGAAGTAATTTTTTTTTGATAAACTCAAATTCCCACTTTCAAAACAACTAAATATAACTAAAACTAAAATCAAATTAATGCCATTAGAGGGAGAGAGAAGACCTATGATGGGGAATTATGAAACACAACACAAAAGTATCAAAACATATCAATCTAAAGTAGAGCTATAAAAAACACAAAAACTCCAAATCCCAAAGTAGAACTACAAGAAAGAATAAAATATTCACCAAAAGAAAGAAAAACAATGCACAAATAGTTTTACACAAATCCTAAAAAACAATTGAAATTGTGACTTGACGTCACGATAAGCGGAAATCGTGACTTCAAGTCACAATTTCAATTGTTTTTTGGAGTGTGTGTAAAACAATTTATATATAATAATAAACAATACTTATAACAAATTTATCGAAAAGAAAATGGAGAAAAGAAGAGTTAGAAAATGTTGGAGGAAAAATAATAGCAAGACGAGAAATAATAGAGAGAATGAGGGCCAAAAAGGACTGAGAAATGTTGGAGAAAGAGTGATAGTAAAGTGGAAAATAATGGGAAGAAGAAGAAGAGCCTAAAATTTTTATTGTTTTTTTGGAGAAGAACTAAAAAAAATAAAGGAAACATATAGCATATTAACAAAATTAATTTCTAATCCTCTATTATTCATATATACATATATATATATATATATGTTGAAAGTAATGTAAGCAAATAAGTTAGAACAATAGTAAGTCTGTAGAACCAGCCAAGCAATATATATCAAAACAATTTAAAGTAAATGAAATGAAAGCAATTTTGAACCGTTCGAGATGGTGGTAATCTATCCAAGGTGGCGATAGTAACAAGTAGTATAATGAATAGAAAATTGAAAATACTTGTTATTGAAAGTAGAACAAAACACTTACAGTAGTAATAGTAAATACAAGATTTCAATAGTTGAGGTTAATAGTTACAAAGCTTGAACTAGTCCTAATTACAAGGTTTGTAGGGCAAGTAGTAGTAGAAACAAGGTAGTAGGAATTCTCTAAGGATAGAAGGTTTTCTAAGGAGAGAATTCTGAGAAAATTCTAAGAAAAATTCCTTTTTAAACTTAAGGGACAACTCCCTTAAATAGGCAAAAATTTGGAGTCAACAATGTCATGAATATTAACAGGTGAACAGTAACAGATGAATAGTGATAGATGAATAGTAAAAGTGAATTTTTCCACTTTATGACTCAAATTTTTGGGGAATCGTGAAGATGATACGTAGAGTTCTGAAACCTTCAATTCAAGGGTCTAGACTTCATCATTGTTGTCCTTTTGTGCCAAAGGAAACCAAGTGAGCACCATTATTGGGAATCTTCAGAAGCATCGTATTGAAATAGTGGTGTAGGAGCTTTATGACTTGAAATCTCCAGTGTGCGGGTCGCAAATAAGGCCTATGGGCTCAGCCCTACTTGGGCTCACAACTTATTTGTTTGTTGGGCTGAATTTCCTACTATGGGTAGTTCTCCAACTAAGAACTCAATGAGATCACTTTTCTCTTTCTCGGCAACACACTACTTCCTCTTCCTCCCCTTAGATATTCTCTGTTTCCGTTTTCTATTGCCACTCTTCTCTCCCCTCCCTTTTTCCAACCCTTGTCTTCTCAAAATTTCTTGTATTTATAGTCCATAGTTTAGTGGAGAGGTCATAATTACTTGCCAATGAGTGCAACCGGCGGTCCAGTATTATCGAACTTAAGTGGGTGGTCAGGTGGGAGTGGGAAGCGGTGAGGGTGGCGTTGGAACTTGGTTCCCACCTCTACGATAGTTCTCGGCAGCGGTGCCTCTCCGAGGCACAGCCGGGTAGGTACAGCGCGGGGCGTCCCGAGAGTCAAATATCTATCACTGCTTGGGAAGGTGTTGCCGAGAAACGATGAAGAGGCAAGGCTTGGGCTTGCAGTATGCGTGGCCAGGGGGTGGGCTGCCGGGTAGAAGGGGATTGGCCTCATGGGCCATATACCCAGGCCAGGGTCCAAAGCCCAATATAGGACACGGTGCGGGGGCTGTACATCCAGCAATTGAGGCTTTGGCACGGGCATAAGACCAGAAGAATCTCTGACTTTGAAAAGACAAAAAGCCAAAAGGAATTTCTTTGAACATCATCATTTACGCATGTAGTGGAATAGTGGTGTAGGAGCTTTATCAAGGAGTAGACATTGTAGCATTTTGGCTATTGTGCAAGCCAAACAAATAGGGTGAGTCAATTAATCAGTAGAAGGAGTATCAGATGGACAACCATCAAAAGGACCTTGTGGAGAATCATAATCATGTTCATGGTTAATACCATATTGATTACAAAATCCACAATATAAAATTGGATTAAACATCGGAGTTCTTCCCGGGATGAGAAGGCTTCTTAGATTACGATGATCTGCTATTCGCAATTGAGCAATGACATCAGCATATGGTCTGGGACCAAAAATAGAAATTCTATCTGCGCTCCCTATGAAATGATAATCTTTCCATAGAATCTGAGCAACCTCAATAATTTGGTTATTAAAATAATTTCTCCAACATTCTACAAGATCATAAGGATCAGCAAAGGACAATTGAGAATTTCCTTCAAGCCATGGTCCTTGGTGAGTATGACCATCGATGAGAATGAGATGCTTTGAGGGCTGGACATTCATCTAGTTATCTCTTTCACATTTTGGCAGAGTGCTCCAGCATCTGATGGTAATAAAAGGACCTTTAAATCCTTTAATGGCATCCTGAATTATTTGTGGAAGCTGGCTAGCTTGAAAATGGCTTGTTAATCTTATGAACCTGATAAAGCCATATTCAAACATTTGGGAAAGCCAGTTGGGATCTCTATCATCATCATCATCATCTAGTTCATCAGCAATATATGAACCATCATCATAATTAATTAATAGACCAGGAAAGGGGTGTCTTTTCATATACTTTGAGAGTACACCCACAGTATTCTTCCCAATCTAACTGGATAAACACATTATCACCTTCATCTAGTTCATCAGGATCAGGAATAGTGGCTATAACAAGTTTCTTGAAACATTTGAACCATAGGTCGAAGGACCTAAACATAGCCTTGCTTTCCAGAATACGAGATTGTATATCTATAGGCAAGTTGGCAATAACACTTCTTAAGAAAGATTGGGTCTTAAGACTCAATCTAGCATAATCAGTGCTCATTATAGTCATTTTATCCTTTGAATGGATATCCTCTTTGCCAAAGAGTTGACTAATGTAGGCTTCAAGATGATGATCATGGACGTAGGCCGAAGATCAAACCACATAAATTCTTGATGTTATTTTTTTAATGTGTAATTGTGTCTCATTTTTCTTTCTAGACTTTTTTTCTTATTGTTTGTTTTTTTTTTTTTTTTGTGAGATCCTTTTAGAGTTCCCCATTCATATTTATAATCAATCTTCTAAAAATACTATCCTCACAATTCTATCTAGAGGTCCTTTACTATCCTTTGACAAAATACACTTTACTTGTAATTTGGTAGATCTAGGATGTGTTTAATACTTCAAGGAACAAGATTTCAAGTCCAAGTGAGCCGGGTAGAAGGGGATTGGCCTCATGGGCCATATACCCAGGCCAGGGTCCAAAGCCCAATATAGGACACGGTGCGGGGGCTGTACATCCAGCAATTGAGGCTTTGGCACGGGCATAAGACCAGAAGAATCTCTGACTTTGAAAAGACAAAAAGCCAAAAGGAATTTCTTTGAACATCATCATTTACGCATGTAGTGGAATAGTGGTGTAGGAGCTTTATCAAGGAGTAGACATTGTAGCATTTTGGCTATTGTGCAAGCCAAACAAATAGGGTGAGTCAATTAATCAGTAGAAGGAGTATCAGATGGACAACCATCAAAAGGACCTTGTGGAGAATCATAATCATGTTCATGGTTAATACCATATTGATTACAAAATCCACAATATAAAATTGGATTAAACATCGGAGTTCTTCCCGGGATGAGAAGGCTTCTTAGATTACGATGATCTGCTATTCGCAATTGAGCAATGACATCAGCATATGGTCTGGGACCAAAAATAGAAATTCTATCTGTGCTCCCTATGAAATGATAATCTTTCCATAGAATCTGAGCAACCTCAATAATTTGGTTATTAAAATAATTTCTCCAACATTCTACAAGATCATAAGGATCAGCAAAGGACAATTGAGAATTTCCTTCAAGCCATGGTCCTTGGTGAGTATGACCATCGATGAGAATGAGATGCTTTGAGGGCTGGACATTCATCTAGTTATCTCTTTCGCATTTTGGCAGAGTGCTCCAGCATCTGATGGTAATAAAAGGACCTTTAAATCCTTTAATGGCATCCTGAATTATTTGTGGAAGCTGGCTAGCTTGAAAATGGCTTGTTAATCTTATGAACCTGATAAAGCCATATTCAAACATTTGGGAAAGCCAGTTGGGATCTCTATCATCATCATCATCATCTAGTTCATCAGCAATATATGAACCATCATCATAATTAATTAATAGACCAGGAAAGGGGTGTCTTTTCATATACTTTGAGAGTACACCCACAGTATTCTTCCCAATCTAACTGGATAAACACATTATCACCTTCATCTAGTTCATCAGGATCAGGAATAGTGGCTATAACAAGTTTCTTGAAACATTTGAACCATAGGTCGAAGGACCTAAACATAGCCTTGCTTTCCAGAATACGAGATTGTATATCTATAGGCAAGTTGGCAATAACACTTCTTAAGAAAGATTGGGTCTTAAGACTCAATCTAGCATAATCAGTGCTCATTATAGTCATTTTATCCTTTGAATGGATATCCTCTTTGCCAAAGAGTTGACTAATGTAGGCTTCAAGATGATGATCATGGACGTAGGCCGAAGATCAAACCACATAAATTCTTGATGTTATTTTTTTAATGTGTAATTGTGTCTCATTTTTCTTTCTAGACTTTTTTTCTTATTGTTTGTTTTTTTTTTTTTTTTGTGAGATCCTTTTAGAGTTCCCCATTCATATTTATAATCAATCTTCTAAAAATACTATCCTCACAATTCTATCTAGAGGTCCTTTACTATCCTTTGACAAAATACACTTTACTTGTAATTTGGTAGATCTAGGATGTGTTTAATACTTCAAGGAACAAGATTTCAAGTCCAAGTGTCAAAACCATGCAAATTTGTCCAAGAATCAAGTGAAGAAATGCTGGATATTAAAACTCAACAGCTGGCTCAACAAATAGCATCTATTGAGGTTTAAAAAGCAGCTTTTACCCAATGCTCAACAGCTGCTCGATAGATAACCTATCTATCGAGATTTAAGAAAATCAATTTTTTAGATCTGATTTCACTCCAATTCGTGCATACATGTTTAGGATTTCTTTTCTCACAACCCTAAACATATATAAGGATTATTTTAAGGGCCGTCATAGCTAATACAAGTAAGCGCAACTTGATGTAAAGTTTTTTCACAAGCATATTGTGATCGAAGACAATTTGCCCTAGTTCATCTTTCTCTTTAAGAAGCTGCTGCGTTTGTATGCCATAGGGTTTTGTAACCAATGAGCATTATGATCTTCATCATATTGATGAACTGAAGAACTTTGTAGCTAACATCCTTCTCAAGTTGGTGGTTAGTCACATACTTGGGCCCGTGCATCAATTGGTTAGTCAAGTACTGGGAGCCGTGCATTAAAAGGAGAGATTGTTATTATAGAACAAATCCAATTGGGTATTGGGGTAAGGGTTTAACTGTAGGTTGGTATAAGGTACTAGGATTCCCTTACTTATAACCGCTTGTTGTGATAATAGTGAATTCTCGAGAGTGGAGACCTTAAAATCACCCAATAGGGTTTTTTAGTTTGGAGGTTTTCCCCATTCATAAACAAATTACCGTGTCAACTTTATTTTCCGCTACATATTAACTTATTTAGTGATTTGTTTGTACTACCACACGTATTGCATGTTAATCAGATTAATTAATGAACTTGACTAAATAATTGGTTAATTCATCACAAGGGGTCAATACATTCTTGGCCTATCACATTCTACTACGAAGATATTAAATTGGTGGCAATATGAATGTGGTCAATGTCACATGAAAAAACACAACAAAGTGAATTTTTGAATTACTTTTTATTTATATTGTCTTTAAGAGTTAGCACATAAGTTGTAAGCATTTATGTAGTTAACGCTCCATTTTTTTGGCTGTAAAATGTTGTCATTGAAAACATTTACAGTGCATAAACTACCAAAACCAACGGTCCAATTGCAGGAGCCCGCCAGTCCAATGGCTGGAATCGGTGGTCCAATGGCCTAGCCCACCAGAACAACGACCCAGCCACAAGATGGAGGGATAGGTACTGTGTGTTTTTGTAAGATGTTTTACCAAGTTTTTATGGTAAAACGGTTTACAACCTTTTACAAAGGATTTTATAGTCAACATCAGAAAACATTTTCAGGTTTAACAGTCGTAACATCACTATATATTTGATTTTCCATTCAACATTATGTGGATGAAAAAAATTTCAAATATGACTCTTCAATTTCGTGCAAGAATCTGATCTCTTAAGAATGGTCAGATGATGGTAAAAGTAAAACAAATCGTAAGCCAAAGGAAGAAAAAAAAAAACAGTTTTAGAGACAAACCTTAAACAATGGGTTGAGGTTTCTTTGAATTATCCTTGAGGAAAGGATTTTCAGCTTGTCTGGTTCAATAGAAGATCCTTTCTTTGAGACTACAAACGTGAACAAATTTTCCGGACCACCATCTACGGGTGCAACACTGATTGCAGCAGTCTCCAAGATGCATTCATCAGCACGGTCACGTACACTCTCAATTTCAACAGAACTATAAAATAAAATTGGGTTAAGTCATGCTTATGTCATGTTGCCATATTCTCTTTGTAATAAGTGGTGTCCTTAATTAAAGATTTGGTTAAATTACACAATATTCCTATAATTTGGGTTGCGTTCAAATTCAATCTTAAATTTAAAAACTTTTTAAATTAAAACAACAAACTCTTTTAAATTTTAAATCGTTTTAAGTCACACTATTAATAAGTATACATTGCCTAAAACCAATAAAAATTCACTTAGGTTGTAACTAAAACCTATTATATGAGATAATTAGGTATCAATTCCTGACATTCAAATGTGATTTTCCCTTTATTTTATTTTATTTTAATAATCAAACATAATGTTTTTTTTTTAATAATAATAGTTACTATGTGGATCACTATTTAGTAGTTGATTAGTACTATGATGTGCTAATTTAGTTTTTATTTTTTATTTTATTTTTATTTATAAAAACTTGGACACGTATGCAAAAAAAATCAAGTAGAAGTGTGTTAACTGTAAAGTCGGCTTGAGTCAATGAAAAATAAAATAAAATAAAAACTGCCAAACAAGTAAGAGAGTTGGAATTTTGGAAATACAAATCCCAAAATCAAATCTTAAGTCAGAATAATTGTTGCCAAAGAAAAGGTCGATAGCACAAAACTCAAAGCAAGAAAATATGATTCCTTAAGTTGATTTATGGTGTTCTGAATGAGTGAAACACAATGTATTCAAGCTACCTCCACAGATATATAGTCATAGTAAATGGATAAGGCCATGTTGGCCAATGAGATTATAGCTAGTATTCTATAAATACATGATGTAATTCAAGGTTATCCTAAAATTCCTATTCACCCCCATTAGGACTACTCGTACAATTCATATCCATCCCATGAGGAACCCTAACAAAATAACTATATACTATCCTCTAAACATGCACGTACTTAGAAGCTCTTCTATTTTTTAGGGATTTCATTGGAAAGATTATGGATACCATTGGAAAGATCACTTCCGCTATGGGGAAATAGAATGTAAAAACAATTAATTAGAAGAGAAAAAGCTTGTGCTAATTTTAAAAGAGCATCTTAATTTTGCCAAAAGAAATACATAGTTTCGAATAAATTTAAAGTAGTCTTTATTGCAAACCAAAACTAAAATTTAAAATTTTCCAACTAAATACAAAGCAAATAAAAATATGAAAATAGATGAAAAAAGGTAAAATAAAGCCATTGGTACTTGCTAATTGGTAGGATGATCACATGCTTGCTCAAATGGACCACGAAAGTAAGGCAAAATAAGAATTAATTGAGAGTTAAATGTGATGAGTAATAGATAGATAATAACAAATGTAGCAATGGTTAAAGTATTTAATTAAAATTGATAATAATATGAAGAGTGGAGATTTTATTTATGATATGAAAACAAATACCTAAAAAATTATTGTATAGTGTAAATCTTGTTCTTCAAAATTTTCCATGGAGAAATTGAGAGAGGAAGAAATCATCTAAAGATATGCATTTGTGCCTTAACCTTGATTTTTTGAATCTAAAGTTTGTATTGGAAACAAAAGAAAATTGAAGAAGAGTGGTGGTTATTCTTCTTTCTCCTTTCAGTCGAGTTGTAGAAGCTGCTCCTTATAAAAATTTAGGATTTTAAAACTTAATAAGTTTACTTAGATAAGTGAAAAAGAATTTTAGATAATTGGATATTCTTTTAAGTTCATGAGATAATCTCATAAAAATAAATAAATAAATAAAAACTAAATGGGATGATGGGATGAAGATAAAAGTATTTTTTTTCCTATTTTTTTAACATAGTACTATGGAAAAACTTGAGGCAATTTCTTATTTTTCTTTTTATATAAGACTTGCAGCAATTTCATTTGTAAATTAGGGAAAAAAAAAGAAGAAGAAAAGAGTACGTTAGTAGAATTTTTTTTTAAAAATTTTTATTAAAAAAAAGTTGAATTATGCTTGACTCCTAAATATTACGTAGCTAAAATATAGGAGTTTTTAAAATCAATAATTATACATATTTAACCCTATTATTTAAGTTTTACAAACCGGTAAATTTGAGTGTATTTTGGGTATCAAAATTGAGAATTTAGAAAAACCCTTAAATAGTAGTATAAATAACATATTATAATTATTTATGCTATAGCTTCTATTAAAAAAATTACTTGCGACACTTGGTCTTTCAAAATAACTATATATATGACATGGTATAATTATATATGTTATAAATTCCATTAAAATATATATTTGACAAAGACCAAGAGATAATATAAAAATTACCCACGACACTTGGTCTTTTAAAATAACTTAAATTCAATTTTCTCATATCATCGCACTTTTTTAAGTTTAAAACAAATCTATCTACCAAACCTAGATTAAAATTTCTCATGGCTATCCAACTCAAAGCAATGTGTCCATATTAATTTTAAAGTTATAATAAGTTTTTTTTTTTTTTTTTAATTTAAAAATTACTTATTTCTTGTTTTCTTATGATACTAAATCTTCAATACCTCCTCTCCCTCCTCTAATTTGTTTTCCTCTTATCTCTAGACTTTTGCATGGTTTCAAACTTTGAGTTTTTGCTATAAACTCAAGTTTTAACTAATTTGAAGAATAAAAAAAGAAATTTGAATTTTACATTATTTTTCTAAAAGCAATCAATGGAGTGAAGTTGTATACAACTTTTAAGTATATTGATATAATTTTAACGCTTTTATATTGAGTTATTTCTCAATTTATTTTGAATAATCCAATTACACGTTTAAACTTTATGTAATTAGATTAATCTCTCAAATTTTTTGTTATTAGTTATCAATTTATTATTTGTTCCTTCATTTTATAATATGAATTTTTTTTAATGTCAACTAATATTGTTTGGATTATTTTTGTTGGCGGTCTTTTCTTTTAATTGTGTCTCCCTTGAACTAAAATCTTGGCTTTACCACTATACAAATGAGAGTGATAATGTACTAGTGAAGAAGAATGAATCGATTTTTCAGGTAAAGAATGTTCCAATTAAGGAGATATCATAGTATGACTTACGAAAGATTATAATAAGTACATGTGACCCTAATTAGTTTGTTAATTCATAGTCGATCCCAAAAATTAAGATTAATTATGCAAAATAGAAGTGTATATGATAAATTGATATTTTTTTTTACCAACCTAGTATACAAGAACTCCAAGCTGGTAGGCAAAGAAAAAGAGAGCTTCTTCTCAAATTTTTTATAAAATTCAACCCAAAAACATTATTTTGGTCTTGTAGGTTGTAGGCCTATATAAAGGCACTCCATAAAACTTGATTACAAAAATAAAATATATTTTAGACGTTGCGTCAACTAAGATTTGGATGCTGTTAGTACTATTATTGTTGTTTGTCACGGCATTCTAGACACATCAGGTAGTAATTATTGTTTCTTGTATGATCATTAAATCATTTTTCATGAATTGGGTCAAAATGAAGGGTAATTATTGGGTATTCTTAGAGTATCATAAATGCGTACTCCCTCTTCTCATATAATTGTAGGTCCCACTAATTAAATTTATGATGAGACTTACAATTTATGTGAAAGATGGAAGTATGCATTTATAGTACTCCTGAAATATTTAATAATTTTCCTAAAATAAAACCCGTAGGAATCATTTACAAGCGTAGTGTGTTTTTTTGTTTTTGTTTTTTGAGATATATAGATGGTGGGAGAGGTTACGGTAGTTTAAATCACAAACATGAAGTAACATAAATAATACCATTATTGCTGGATTACCACTTAAAATAAGGCGCAGTGTTCTAGCAATTTTTGGACAATACGAGGGTACAAGTAAGTTATTTTGAACCTTATTGAACCGAGAATATAAGAGAAATCTTTCTAATTTCGTCAATCTTTTTAACCTGTCATGAATTCCAGTGCTTCAAACAGACATATATACAAACAATGTCACTGCCACGTTTAAAAATAAAGTGTAAACTCTTTTTTGTAAAAAGTAAAATAATTGGATAAAGAATTGATTGACTTCTATTATCTTCAAATAGATTTCAGATTGTGTTTTATTTCATAAAATTTATTTCCATTACAATAGAACATAACATACTTGTAGTGACAACACTGATCGGTGTTGTAGTGACAACACACCTCAGAATACATATCATATTTTTGCAAATTCAATTGTTTTCTTCCCATCATGAGCCTTCTTGAAGAAATGTCTCACATAATTTGAATACAAAACTTGCTTATATAATGCTTTCTCACCCCCTGCAAGCACTTCTGGAAAAGGACCAATCATGTCATCTGGCCTAGGATTAACAAAAATAGGAACTGAAATCCTATTCTTGCTTCCATTGGCAACCACACGGTGCTCAATGCTCTTGTACCGACCATTGCTCATTATTTGTAGTGCATCGCCAACATTGATCACGAGGGAGCCGCTTATAGGTGGAACATGAACCCAACTATCATTGTTTCCTCGCACATAAAGTCCACCAATATCATCTTGAAGGAGGATAGTAAGGGTTGACACGTCAGAATGACGGCCTATTCCCACGGTGAGCTCAGGGTTAGGACATATAGGATAGTAGTTAAGGTTAATCCTCTTTGAACCCATTAAGAGAGATTTTTTCGTCTCATCAATTTCCTTCACATTGATCCTCTTCATTAGTGCCTCTAATAGCCTTTGGATAACTGGTTCAGACCCCCTCATATATTCCAGAACTTGATCCCTAAAAGCAACCAACAATTAGTCCACCAAAAACTATATATATATATATATATACACACATAAGCATATACTGTTTGATCCACAAAATTATGTTTTACGATACTCAAATTTTATTTTTAATAATAAAAGTAGAAATAGAAATAGAAATAGAAATATATATATATATATATATATAATGATGAGATCACTATTGATCTTCAATCAAACATGGAGGATATAATGAGATGTAACTAAAAGTTATGGCTTATTATAACGTTATATTATATATAATGATGAGATTACTATTGATCTTCAATCAAACATGGATGATATAATAAGATGTAACTAAAAGTTATAGCTTGTTATAACGTTATATTGAGTTAAACCAGAAGAAACTAGAAACTAGAAGTTAACTCATTTTGTGAATTATATATGTATGTATGTACGTCCACAAGTATTGCATCTATATTATATATCAAGTATTTGATGTGTAAACAAAATTGAGCAAAGTTAAGCTCTGTTACTTGCACGCAGAAGGCCACAATGCAGAGGCCTCATCCTCGGACACATAAAACATGCTTAGGTAATCTTTCCATTCAAGAGCCTTCTCTGCTTCAGGACTAAAGCTTGTGCCAAACCGCACGCTGTTGGAAGGTGAGTTCTCTTTTGAAAACTTCCTCTTCTCCTCAGCTGGCAAATTGAAGAACCTATGTGTTGCGTCCTTCACATTCTCCAGCACTTCAATGGGCACTCCATGGTTGATAATCTGAAAGAAACCCCACTTTTCTGCAGCATCACAGATTGATTCTGAGACTTTTGCTTCGTCCCAGTTTGACATATCAATGATGGGTATAGACTCTTGAGGCAAGATGTTGCTCACAGTGATTCTTTCTTCTACAGGTTGGATATATTGCTTAGGGAGGGTTTTGAGTCCCATTTCTGAGAGACCCTTTACTCCATTGCGATTTGTTACGACAAAGTCAGTGATATTTGAGGACTCACTGATAGGTGTTGCAACTGTTGGATCCATTCTTACAGGAAAGGAATAAAGAGAGAGCTTAGTATTTAACAAATGGCTTGGAACTAAGATGTTTGGTGTTGTTGTTGGTGGTGCAATTTGCATGCCATTCGCACCTATTTATATAGCACTGTCTCAAGAATCTTAAGGTTAATTTCTATTTATTTAATATATGCCTCACTAACTCAATGTGTTCACCGGTTAGAGAGCCATGGCCCCCAAAGTCGAAAAAAAAAGTCTTCTAGAAGGAATTGATATTGAAGTGTTTTACGATGACCTTTTATGGTTCAAGTTTTTTTTTTTTTTCCACAATTATAATTATCAAATTAATAAATAAAATTAAAATTTCAGCCAATTAAAATCTTAAATAAAATAGAGAGAGAATTTGATACATACCTGTATTTAACAATTGCTGCATAAAAGGTTAGGTGATAGCTAAAAATAAGTGACTAGTGTTTAAAGATCCACCTAATCATATGTATTGTTGCACATGACCTTTAGACACTTATTGCTTCATTTTGTTGCTGCATACAAGATTAATGTGATTTGATTTACTTTGACATTTCAATTAAGATGTTAAAGAAATTTATATATTTCTTTTACCATTTGCTTGAGATTTTGACGGAAAGTTTATTTTTAGGGGTAAAATATTAAAACTATTTGTGAGATTTAGGCAAATGACAAGTATTACTAATTTTATTTTCAAAAATATTGAAATTTGCTCCTAACGTCACTTCTTAACACAATTCAAAATTTTCATTTCTCTACCTACTTTATTATTTATCTATCATTGGCTACCCAGACGCTCAACTCACACATATAATTGCAATAATGCAAAGAATTTTCAAACGATGTCAAATTGCCATTTGTGCTTAGAAATTAAATTGAATAATAAAAAAAAATCTTGGTAGTACTGATATTAACCAAACCTCAAAAGTGGTTATATGACCTTTGCTCTTTCTTTACACTTTACTTTTGAATGTTGTGATCATTAGCGAAGCACCGCCAATTTTCACGGCCAAAATACCGCTCCCTTTCTAGCCATAGCAAGAATATATAAGTTTATTCCTAAATTGCATTCTTTCTTTTTCCCAAATTTGCTTAATCTCCTTATTCTTGAAGTTTTAATTGATATCTTCTGTTCAAGGTAAAAAAAAAAAAAAAAAAATACTACCACTTCAATATACTTATACTAAGTTTTTTAATTATTTTAAAAAAATATCTTATTAAATCTAACTAGTAGTGTTGCCATGAAGTAGGATTTTTTTTTTTTTGGGTTATTTATCTTTATTATTATTTAACTATTAAAAATTAGGTAGTCCAAGTTATATATATACACATATAAAATAATTTTTTTTTTTTAAAAAGAAAAAGACGTTGAGAAACGTCTGTGTGAGCTTATGGGTGAAATTAGTCAAATTACTGCACGTAGCTTGAAAGCTTTGTCAAAGACTTTCAGCTACCTATTCCTGATATAGATATCAAAATTCAAAACTTCACTCTAGATTCTATAACTTGTCTGTGTAAGAATAAATTGTTTCATTTGATAACTTCATGTATGTTATGGTAGAACAAATTAATTTGGTCATTTCTCTACTTATAACAGAGACATTCAATTACCCTCATCAAACACACTGAATAGTTAAAGGAGAAAAGGGGTTGAGACAGAAAAACCAATTCTATAAGAATTAAGTGTCTTTTATATTAAGACTTGATCTTAAGAAAATTTCAGTAACGGATCAAGATAAGCTTTATTATTAACTCGTGTAGTTGTGAAATCATGATAATTCAAGATCCTAAAATTTTATTATGATTGTTTATAATCTAACAACGTAAAAAAAACATTTACAGTATATATTTTTAAAGTACGTGTCTTTTTTATATATTTCATCTCAGTATGTGATTTCTCCATTGATGATGCTTGTCCTCTCAAGTTGAAACTTGCACGTCTTAGGCCTACTGATCTTCTTTGTTCTTTACCTATTCCTGATATAGATCTCAAAATTCTTTTGTTTATAAGAGCATTATTGAACTAAGTCAAATATTTTGGGGGGGGGGGTGTGAGACTCCTATTTTTGTAACTAAATCTATTTTTCTATATATATATATATATATATACCGAAACCTTTGACTTTTGGTTAAAGTCTCCACAATTTTCCACATGCGTTTTTTTATTTATATTTTTTAATTTGATTTAATTCTTTTGATTTTATAGTACCATATTGCAGAAAATTTATTAAATTTCTTTTAAAAAAAATTAATTTTAGTTGTTTGGTGCCATACAACGACTATACTTAAAGAAGACCTAAATTATCACCTAATTAGGGAATTTTTAGATAATCTTAACAAACTATATAATAACTCTATTAATATAAATCTATTCCAAAAAAGGGAATATATCTCCATTAATTTAATAATTTCTACGTTGATGACATTTAAAAAAAAAAAAAAAACTATCATATTTCCTTATATCTATCAACCACGTTTTCTTTCTCTTCTTTTTTTTTCATTTTTTTTTTATATTAACGTTGATTAGAAATTATAATTTCAATAGGATTTAAACTCTATAATTATATCAAATGAGACTCAACAAATATATATCATTTTTAATTTCAATAGGATTTAAATTTTATATCAAATGGACTCTACTAACATTAAAAAAAAAAAAAAAATTATATAACCAAATTTGATTAGGAATTCATAACCCTATATTATATTATAAATAGTTTTTTTTTTTTTTTCAAGTATTGTTTGTTACAATTTCAACTTGGCTTTTTATTGCTATATTATATTTTAAATAGTTTTTTTTTTTTTTTTTTTGTTTGTTTTTGGATTACTCTTCCAACACCACTCTTTTGTATAGTCTCTTGCATTGATTTTGGTTCTTGGAGTGCCTTCAAAACAAAAGGTATGTAAAGTTTTCTTATCAGGATTAATTTTAACTGTAGGGTCACGGTTACAGTCCAAGTCCAAAATATATGAGATTTTGGCCTAATGAGCCCAGTACAATAAATTTGTAGAGAGTGGGTCAAAGACCTAGGCCTTAATGAATTGGACAATGGCCAATATGGATTTAGATGATGATCAAGCAAAGACAAGGAACATTGATATGAATCAATTCACTGTCCGAGGAGGTAAATTTTCATATAAATCAACTAGACTGAATACAATTATAATTTTATTGACTACAGTGTTCTTTCCCTCTTTTTTCGATCTTTTTCTCTCTAGGAAGGTCCCTTACATTATATAGCTCCCTTCGGATCATCTTGATCCTATACTTATTGGTCATCTGAACCCTTACTTGAGTATTTGTCTCATTAGACACCCTCTCTGGATTTCTATGAGTTGTGGTAGCCAAGATAGCACTGTTTAGGGGTCTTCTCCACATAAATGCAGCCAGTGCATTCAATGTGGTGGTAGCAACTTTTCCTGAGATATTTTTGGGTTCCCTTCCTTCTCGTATGTTCATGAGGCATGTCCCTATCACTGGAGCTTCTTGGAAGGCCACCTTGATTGTTGGAATACATATTTCGAGCTGTATTTATCATATCCAAGGAGGAGTTCCTCCTCAGATCGCTTTCCACTTATTCCTTATTTATGAGACTTTAAACTGGTATCCTTCATAACTATTTATTCCTCCTCGGACCTGTCAACGTCCTCGAACAAAGCCTAAGGCCCAATATATGATTTTGGGCCCAGCCACTGAGGTGATGTGGTATGGCCCCTCCCAGTTGGGCCTTAGTTAACTATACTAGGTTCTTTGCAGCACCTAGAACTTTTCTTAACACCAAATCACCAAGCACTAATGGCCTTAGCTTCACGTTGGCATCATAACCTTGATTGAGTTTGTATTGGTAGTATACCAGTTGAACCATTGCATTCTCTCTTATTTCTTCAATAAAGTCTAAGCTCCTTTCTAGCAATTCATTGTTGCTTTGATTGAAGGAGCTAGTCCTTAGTGTAGGGAAGCCAATCTTTAGATGGATAACAACTTCAGCTCCATAAGTCATTGAGAAGGGGGTCTCCCCTGTTGACCTACATGGAGTGGTTCGGTATGTCCACAGGACATGTGGTAGTTCATCCACCCACTTTCCCTTCGCGTCGACCAACCTTTTCTTGAGCTCGCTTAGTATGATCTTGTTAACAACCTTGACTCGTCCATTACCTTGGGGATAAGCTGGAGTAGAATATCTATTCGTGATTCCCAGGTCAGAACAGTATCTCCTGAAAGACTTGCTATCAAATTAGAGATCATTGTCTGAGATGAGGGTATGAAAGACCCCGAACTGTGTGACAATGTTTTTCCAGAAAAATTTCTTGGCATCCACGTCCTTGATATTCACCAAGGGCTCGGCTTCAACCCACTTAGTGAAGTAGTCTGTGCCGACCAGTAGATACCTCTTATTCCTTACTGCCTTGGGGAAATGGCCTACAATGTCTAAGCCTCATTAAGCGAACGGCCAAGGGATGGATAGAGGATTAAGGACTCCTCTCAGTTGGTGTATGTTTGGTGCAAACCTTTGACACTGGTCGCACTTCCTTACATATTCATGTGCCTCATTTTGCATGTTCGGCCACTAGTGGCCTTGAATGATAGCTCTGTGCGCCAAAGATCTACCTCTAGTGTGGCTTTTGCAAATCCCCTCATGTAACTCCTTAAGGAGTAATTTTGTTGCATCGGGGTGTATGCAGAGCAGGTATGGTCCAAAAAAGGAGTGTCTATATAATTTTTGGTCCTCAGATAGCCAGAACTGAAGGGCTTTTCTCCGCACCTTGTTTGCTTATGATTTCTCCTCAGGCAGGATATCCTCCTTCAAGAATAGCACCATGGGGTCCATCCAACTGGGCCCTACTTTAACTTAGTGGACCTGGATCACCTCTCTCTTCACCTCTGTAGGTTTGTGCAAATCCTCTACAAGGATGACCTTAGGCAGGTTTTGCGTTAAGGAGGTGGTAAGTATGGCTAGGGAATCAACATGTGTGTTTCCACTTCTAGGGATATGCAACAAGTTGAAAGATTCGAATCCTGATTGCAAGTGTCTAACCTGACTCATGTACCCCTGCATTCTTTCATCTCTCATTTCAAATTCTCCTTTCACTTGGCCAACAACTAATCTTGAGTCTGAGAATATCTCTACTGTCTTTCCGTCCATTCTTTGAACCATGGCTATCCCCATCAGCATAGCATCATATTCAACTTCGTTATTTGTGGTCGAGAAGTCTAACCTCAATGACTTCTCAATAGTGATCTTTTCAAGGGACACTAGAACTAATCCCACTCCAGAACCCTTCTGATTTGTTGCACCATCAATGTATACTTTTCAAGACAAGGGTCCTTGTTGAGAGATCATGCCAACTAATTTTCCATCCATATGTTGTGTTTTTGCCTCTTCTTCTAACGAGGATTCAGCAAACTCGACCACCAAATCCGCAAGGACCTGGCCCTTGACGGAGGTACGAGGCATGTACTTGATGTCAAAAGCCCTTAAAACTATGCCCCATTTAGCAATTCTCCCCGTGTAGTCAGCACTTCGAAGTATAGATTTGAGCGAAAGCTAAGTTAGAACAACAACTGTGTATGCTTCGAAGTAATGGGGAGGCTTTCGTGTAGCATGCACCACTACAAAAATGGCTTTCTCTAGTGGTCGATAACGAACCTTGGCCTCATGTAGTGATTTGCTCACGTAGTAAACTAGTCGTTGTATGCCATTGCTAACTAATATCAGCACTAAACTTATAGCATGAGAGGCCACAGCGATATAAGCAAACAGGACCTTATCCACCTCAAGACTGGACATGATAAGTGGTCGAGATAGATATTCTTTCAGTTGCTGGAGGGCCAAAGCACACTCCTTGGTCCACTTAAATCCATTCCATTTATTCATCAAGAGGAAGAAAGGTCTGCACGTATCTCCTGACCGAGAAATAAATCGGTTCAAGACAGTAATCATTCCAGTAAGCTTTTGGACCTCTTTGGGATTTCTAGGTGGTTGTAAACTGTTAGTGGCTTTGATTTGATTGGGATTGACCTCGATTCCTCTGTGAGTTACCATGTAACCCAAGAATTTGCCTAATCTAACACCAAATGAGCATTTGGAAGCGTTTAGGTGACACTTGTGTTTCCTTAGAATTTTAAATATATTTATGAGGTCTTCCAAATGCTCAGACACCACCTTGCTCTTCACCACCATGTTGTCTATGTAGATTTCAATACTTTTGCCTAGCTGTGGTTTAAACATTCTCGTCATCATTCTTTGATAGGTAGACCCTGCGTTTTTCATATCAAAGGGCATCACCTTGTAGCGGTAGTTTCTAATAGGAGTGATAAAAGCTGTCTTTTCTAGGTCATCCAGGGCTAGTGGTATCTGATGATATCCTTGAAATGCGTCTAAGAAGCTCATCCGAGGATGGCCCACCATTGCAACCACCAGCTGATCTATTTGAGGCATAGGAAATGGATCATTTGGGCAAGCCCTATTCAGATCTGTGAAGTCCACACATACTCGCCACTTCCCATTCTTCTTTTTCATCACCACAGTATTGGACAACCATTCAGGATAGAAAACTTGCTTGATAGCCCCTGCCTGTTTAAGCTTCATCACCTTGTCTTTGACAGCATCTGCATGTTCCTTGGATGGGCGTCGAGGCGATTCTTTTTTGGGGGTGATGGATGGATAAACATTTAAATGATGACAAATGAAATTTGGATCCATCCCTAGGGCTTCATAAGCATCCCATGCAAACACATCAACGTTTCTTCAAAGAAATTCTACTAGTTCTTCCTTCTCTTGAGGAGATAGCTGAGCCTTAACATGAAAGAACTTCCTCGGATCATTGCTTATGACAACCTTTTCTAAATTTTCACATTTTTCTTCCTCGGCTCATTCTTTGATAGGAAACGCCGAAGTTTTTGATTGCTATAAGCCCCTTTTAGTAGAGGTTGATGGCTTGCTCTCAGGCCAATGCTATATGGCAGCCACCATGCATTAACTAGCCATGGACTGACTTCCGAGGATCTCTTTAACTTGGACTTCAAATGAGTATTTCACTTTTTGGTGCAGAGTAGAAGAGACGACTCCCAGGGTATGAAACCAAGGTCTGGCCACAATGGCCGTGTACGGGGAATAAGCGTCCACCATAATAAAATCTACCTCCACCACTTCAGGACCCATCTATATGGGTAGTCTGATCTGGCCATTTGGAATGAGGACTTTCCTATCAAAACTTACCAAAGGAGAGTTGTAGATTGTTAAATCCTTAGGTTTCAAATTCAGCCCCTTGTACAGGTCGAGGTACATGATCTTAGCATCATTACCCTGGTCCACCAACACCCTCTTCACGTCATACCCCCCAATCCTGAGTGTGACCACCAAAGCATCATCATGAAGCTGTATGGTTCCGATCTTATCCTCGTTTGAAAAACCCAACACCGGTAAAATATCTATTCTAGCCCTCTTTGGCCCTGAATTAGCTTCCTTGGCCAGTAGCCGAGCCACAGACATCACTCTAGAAGGATCTGGTTTTCCCTAGAGCAGTAAAGATGACATTTATCATTCCTAAGGGAGGTCTCAAGGAATCATCTCTCCAGGGCTCTGAATTTATTTAGCCCCACTAGCCGCTGGAGTGATGCAAGAGTTGCTTGAGTTTTCCTTCTTAGACCAGCTAGTCTAAATGATCCCGCAAATTCCTACAGTTCTTGGTGGTGTGTCCTTGGTCCTGGTGGTAGTGGCAATAAAGGCTCTGGTTGCGCCTCATGGGATTTCCAGCCATCTTGTTTGGCCATTTTAAGAACAACTTGTTCTTAATCTTCTCCAAAATCTGATACACTGGTTCTCGAAACACCACATTAACTGCATGAGCATTAGTAGATCCTGACTATCCAACAAAGTCTCTCCGAGGCTGGTTGTTGTTGTTGTATCGGTCTGACCTGATATCCCTCCTCTCTTGAAAGATAACCTTAGCTTTTCCTTTCCCCAACTGTTGGTCTTCCTCAACCCTCTTGTATTTATCAACCAGGTCCATGAGTTGGTGCACATTGGTCATGGACTTGCCAGTTAAAGACTTCCATAAACCATGCTCAGATGGGAGGCTGGCTTTGAAGGTACTAATGGCCATGTCATCAAAGTCACCATCAATCTTGTTGGACATTTCCTAGTATCTGTTCGAGTACGTCTTTAGAGTCTCCCCTTCTCGTATAGATAAGGACAGTAGGGAATCTATGGGCTGAGGGATGCCGGTACATGTAATAAAACGAGAGCCAAATGCCTGAGTGAGCTCCTTGAAGGAATCTATGGAATCTGCCCTTAGGTCGTCGAACCATCTCATTGCCACGAGTCCTAGACTGGATGGGAACACCTTGCACATCAAGGCTTCGTCCTTAGAATGGACAGCCATTCTCTGATTGAAATGGCTCACATGCTTCATTGGGTCCATTCATCCATTGTAGATGGTGAACGTTGGCTGATGGAAACGCTGAGGAAGAGTTGCCCCTTCAATCCTGTGCGTGAAGGGCGACTTGGAAATCTGGTTCAACGCTCAACTCCTAGCATCGTTTCCTAGTCCTCTGCGGGTTGGGCTCTTGTATCTTCGCTCGTGGTGGTGTTCCTCTTCATATGAGAAATATTCGCTAGGATGAGTCCTTGATCTACATCGATAACTACTATCCTTCTCACCATCAGAAGAGGAATCAGACTGGGGAGGAGTTCATCTTTGTCGTGCATGGCGTAATTCCTTCTTTAAATGGTCGATTTCCTTTTGCATGGCTCTGTTATGTTGCTCTTGAGAGACGTGACTTCCAACTCGAGAGTGGCTTTTGCTCGTATGCATAGTATGCACACTGCCCTTTCGATCTCTCCTACGCTCAGGTTAGCAAAAGGATTTTCACGTTAGGATGCCATGGATTCTACTTGATGTGGGCCTAAACCTACCATAGTTGATCGTTGCTTTCATTACCACACAAGTTCTCCTTACAGACGGTGCCAATTGTAGGGTCATGTTTTACAGTCCAAGTCCAAAATGTATGAGATCTTGGCCTAATGAGCCCAGCACAATAAATTTATAGAGAGTGGGTCAAAGAACTAGGCTCTAATAAATTGAACAATGGCTAATATGGATTTAGATGATGATCAAGCAAAAACAAGGAACACTGATCTGAATCAATTCACTATCCGATGAGGTAAATTTTCATGTTAATTAACTAGACTGAATACAATTATAATTTTATTGACTACAATGTTCTTTCCCTCTTTTTTCGATCTCTCTCTTTAGGAAGGTCGCTTACATTATGTAAAGTTGTTATTTACAACTATTTGTTTTGTTGGCTTATATTTCGTGCCAAATTTGATTGTAATTATATTCAATTTGTCGTACCTTGTATTTATTGTGGGATTTCTCTATAAGGGTTGTGTGATAGAGAGAGAGTGTGTGAAGACTCAAGCATTTGAAGACTGAAGATTTTTCGCTGGTATATTGCGACTTAGCTACCCGCGAAATAAATCATGTGCCCTGCACGTGCTGGAATGTGAAAAGTTAAGCCAGGATGGAGACAACTGTGTCTTGTGAGTATCTTGCGGGTAAGGCCTTCCCACAAGACACCCGCGAGGCATTCTACTCTGCTAGCCTATCCTATCTGATACACACTTTCTGTGCCTACACTATTTATATCCATATTACCCACAAATGTTAAGGAGAGCTTCTAAGAGAAAAACCTAGCCAAACACCTAGAGAATTAGAGATTGTCATACCCACAATCCTCTACACATTTACTAGTGGAAATTCCTCATCTCCTACCTCTCCATTTCCATACCATTGAGAGGTTGATAGCTCAAACACTTACCACACCCTTTGAGAGTGTCAAGTGAAGTTTTGGTGCTGCTGGGAAGCATTGGAAGAAGTCTGGAATGGCAAATGTAACATGGAGCTTGTTGCGGGATCCGAAGAATTAGACAAGACACGGTTCTAAGTAGCCTTGTTGGAATAGGAGCTTGGAGGGCTTAGGTACAGAGGGTAGATTAGACTTAGAGGGTCTCTTGCTCACCCTTGTATCCCAACTGATTGTCTAGTGGATCGATTTCTGCTTAGAGGGCGGCGGAGAGGTTTTTCACTGAGTTCTTCGGTTTCCTTTTTGATAACACGTCTCGGTGTTATCTGTGTTTGCATCTCTCTTCCCTACTCTTATTCATTTCGTTTTTACAGCTGTGTTGCTTTAAATATAGATTAGAGTAGTTGTCTTACTTATGCGCTTGTGTTTACACTATTCCGCACTTAGTATTAAGTTAGTGTAAAATCAACCAAGTCATAACTTTAATTTGGGGGTCTAAATAGCTCGTGTGTTTTCGACACATTTCTGAGCTTTCACATTATATAGCTCCCTTTGGACCATCTTGATCCTACACTTGTTGGTCATCTGAACCCTTACTTGAGTATCTGTCCCATCAAACACCCTTTCTAGATTTTTCTGAGTTGTGGTAGCCAATGCAACACTATTCAAGGGTCTTCTTCACATAAATGCGGCCAGAAAAGTAGCTGTAGTGCATTTAATGCGGTGGTAGCAACTTTTCTTTAGATATTTTTGGGTTCCCTTCCTTCTCGTATGTTCATGAGGCACGTCCCTATCACTGGAGCTTCTTGGAAGGCCACCTTGATTGTTGGAATACATATTTTGAGTTGTATTTATCATATCCGAGGAAGAGTTCCTCCTCAGATTGCTTTCCACTCATTCCTTATTTATGAGACTCTATACTAGAATCCCTCATAACTATTTATCCCTCCTCGAACCTGTCAATGTTCTTGGACAAAGCCCTAGGCACAAGTTATGATTTTGGGCCCTTATCCCTACATTAACATATATGAGAGATATTTTGGTCAATTAGAAAAAGTTTGATAAAACATAAAAGGAAAAAGAACTAAAGAACAAACAAATCTGGAAAAAATAAAATAAAAATAGTGACTGTATTAGGTAGAGGCTTTTGGAGATTGTTGTTTTTATTTTTGGAATTCTTTACGTTCATGTGTATGTATGTATTGGGTTTAATTGAATTGGCATTATCTTTGAAATTTTGGTTTTGATTGAATAATGAGAATGGCAGAAGAAGTATGTTCCAATATTTGGAGTCTTTTGTTATGTGTTGTTATAGTTTAAACTTGGTATTTAATTGTTAAATTGTTAATTCACAATTTCATTGTTCATCTATCAATCATGAATAATAATATTGCTATTTGCAATCATCATGATATAGTATCAATGATGTGATCATTCCTAATGCTTTCTTTTAGGGTTTAAATAGAGTCTATTTTATGATTAAAAAAAAAAATCATTTAGATTATTTGGAACTAAATGATTTTTTTATTAAAGGTATAGAACATGTGTAGTCCTAGCCCAACTTTAAATAAGGAATGGGCTAAGGTTGATATAAAAAAGGGCCCAAAGACTTTAGATTTCAGTAGAATTAGTAACCATAGCAAATGAATGACTCGTTTTCATACCCATTTTCCAGTTCAGAACTACTTTCATTTGGACCCAACTTTTAAGTAGCTAATATATTCAAAGCCCAGTTGAAAATTTCAATCTCATTTTTCTATTGTTTTTGTTTTTGTTTTCTGCTAAATTTTATCTTGTTGGTGTCACACTATTATTGTTGATGTTGTGGTCATCTCAAAGAAGTCAAAAGCGATGCCGTTTCGATGCTTGGCATGTAATGTAAGTCAATTGGTTAAGACCTTTCTGCATTGGGGCAGTGTACTGCAAAAAGATGGTAAAAGTAACTGAATATTTTAAGGAGTTAATAGGGCAAATTTAAGGGCATTACATACGGATTTCTTTTGTCAAAAGTTTGGAGTCGCAACCAAAAATCTTTGGAATCTAAGGTATAGTTGGTCACTTATGTCTAATTGATTTTATTTTAATTAATAAAATTGGGTATTGAACCAACTTTGAACCCCATGACCATGAGGAGAGATGGAGGAAATTGAAAATATGATAGAAAACAAAGCCCATGTCTAGGAAATATGATAAAAACCTACACTCCCAATGCTCCCTTCTCTCTTTTTTGGGTGTAACAAACCATTCCCAAAGGCAAATTATTTATGCTAGTTGTGAACCCACTGCTTTACCTAACATCAACTGGAAACTGGACTACTCACATTGTGAGTTCCATTAGATCACTCAGTTGAAGCATTATCCTTGACAAATGTTATCTTATATGCTCTCTCAAGAACACTCATATGCATGCCCATATTTTATGTTTAGGTTTATTCCCTGATGAAACTAATTTCTTCAGGGAGATCTAAATGATCCAAGGCCCAAACCAATAGAAACAACTTTGGATTATTTTTTTCATAAATGATCACAAATTGTAAATGATTATTTAGTCTATTCTAAATGATCTAAATGACTTCTATTAAACTCCATCCTTTATGGCATCATTAAAAAGAAAACTCATATAATAAGTATTAAGATATTGTTTGGAATTATCATAATGGACTAATGTATTACACATGGTATGGATTTAACTGTAATATCCTATGCTATAAAATAAAAACTAGGCCTATAACTATCTTCTCTTTGCAAAAAATGGTTAAATTCTCATTAATTGTGATAGTTCACTTTTAGGTAAAATAGAAACTCTATTAACCAAGTTTTAAGAAATTTAAAAATATATTTCAAAAAATTTCTAGAACATTAGATTTTATTTTAATTATTTTAGTAATGTTATATTGTAAAAGAATAAAATTTATACATTATATACAATCATTACTTTAGTTACCTTCTAAATTATGGAGGATATGAGAATGTAATTTGTAGATCTACTAGCAAGATAACATAAATTAGATTGGTGGTGGATAGTAGATTTAATTGCAGTTAAGTATTGTGTAAAGTCATCACCATAGAATAGCCCACGCCAAAATGTGTTATGTGGAACTAATGATATGAAAGAAAACGAATTTTTCCAAACCACTATATTGAAAAAAAAAAAAATTACTTATTTTCATTCATTTTCAAGTTATACATTTTTTTAAAGTCAACTCATAGACCTTTAAGCAAAATAAATACTTTTAATTTTTATTTAACTATCCCATGCATTGCACATGTTAGTGACTAGTTATACATGCTATAAAAGATTTTTAAAGGCATCAATCATGGTTGTGGCTCCGCCCCTATGAAAGTGGTTTAGTTTTGAAATAAGACCAACAGGGGTGGTTTGGATAGGTTACCCTGGTTGTGGATGGTGGTGGCTTTTGGTGTCCATGGTGCCTCTAAAGAAACATGAAAAACAGAAAATGAAGAAAAATAACAATATATTTTACTAAAAAAACATATTTTTTTGAAATGATTTAATTGAAACGACACAATTTTTAAATAAATTAAGGTGACACCTAGATGGGGGCCGTTTTTTAGTGTAGCCACGTGTCTTCTGCTGGAGGGGTGACTTTGCAAGACCTGGATTTGTTTTGGGGAGTTCAATCCAAAACTCGACATTGGGCCTCATAGACGGGCTTCCGGTGCATTTTTAAGCCTACAAAATAGATAAAGCCCAAAGTCTAAGAATCGTAATAATGGTTGAAATAAATAAATAATATGTTTAGCATAATAGCTTTGATTAAGTCATTAGTTAAAGATCTTAATGATGTATATTAAGTGATTTCCAATATTAGAGAATAATTAATTGTGATATGTCTAGCAATAGGATGAGTAAAAAATAGTCCATATCCAATTGTGGTTTATGACCCATGTTCAACATAATAAAATATGTCCAGTTATAATCTATGTTCAAATAATGTATGTCAAATAGTTTATGTCCAAATAATATACAAATCCAGCTGTGGTGTATGTCCAGGTGATATATGTCTAGCGGTGGTTCATGTCTAGATAATATACGTCCAGCGGTGGTTAATGTCTAAATAATATATGTCTAGTAATGGGTAGGTTCAACTTGTCAATATTTTTGTATTCATTAGTGAAATATTAGCGAATCCATTTTGTTAAATAGTAAGATATTATTAATGTAAGTTGCATTTTGTGGTATAGTGATAATGAAACAATATGTACTCAATAATGTAAGTTTATAGATTGAGACATAATAACTTCTCTTGATATGGTTTGTGGTTCCAGCTATAGCATCACTTTATAGCATTAGTGAGCTAATAACATTCTGGTGGTATAATAACATGAGTCTAGAGATACAATGATAATAAAGTAAAATATACTTAATAATGTAAATTTGGAGCTAAAGATATAATGACTTATCTTCATAGTTTGTGGTTTGTGGTTCCAGCCGTCTAACATTAGTGAATTTATAACATTTCAGTAACATAATAAAGTGAGTCCAGTGGTATAGTATGATATTATGAGTCCTTTCATGGTGACTTCATGATTGAAAGGGAAAAATGGGTGCAACTGGAGGGAGAGAGAATATGTCCAGTCGTGTGCCTAGGTTGGTTAAGTTTATCCCCTTTATCATGTACTTAAATTATTTTTTTCATGTAATGCTTTTTTAGTTTTTAGTCAAATATGAGTGATATTACCTTCTATAAGAAGGCTTTTAGTATTATAATTTTGTACCTTTCATAAGAAAGATTTTTAGCATTTTAATTATATGCTTTCCATGAGAAGGGCTTTTGATAAAATGTTCATGGAAGAGTGTTTAATATGTTTTAAGATGTATGGAGATGGTAAATATATATATATATATATATATATGTTTTGTGAGATATGGTGTTTGTAAGATATATTAGAAATATATGTGGGAAATATGTATGAATAGTTTGTGAGGAATATGTTTGTAAAATATATGAAAGTATGAGAGATATGGAGGTTAAATATAGTAAATACATGAGCTTATAGTTGATGTTGGAGTGTTTTTTCATGTTATATCATGGGTTATGTTACTTTCTAAGAAGAGAGATTTTGCAAGAGAAATGGAGAAAGATATGGACATGTGTTTATGGGCAGCAAAATGATGAAGTTTCAGAATAAGAGAGTGAAAGAGTGATGGATAGTGGAGGTCTAGTGTGTTATGGCTTGGTCCTCTTTATATAAGGCCAAGTACGTAACTAAGGGTCTATTTGAGATTCGCCTATTTTGCTGAAAGTACTATAGATAAAGGTAAAAGTTAGCTGGAATAGTAGAGCGGGACCCATAAATAGTACCAAAAAGTGCAGTGGGGCCTGTGAATAGTGCACACTAAATGAGATTTGGTTGAAGAAATTACCAACAAATGAGGAAAGGTTTTTAGCCAAATTAGTGATTTCTTTAGTTGGTCTTTGGTTTTTAGCCAAAAGAAGAAATTTAGAGATTTAAGTTAGTTGGAGCTGCTATTACAGTTGTTAGTCATAGTTGTACAGTAGCTGACATAGCTGTCAGCTACACAGGAGTAGCTGCTGTAGCAGCTGACACTGCTGGATGGTGTCACTTGAATGATAGTTTTTACTGGAAAAAAAGATTCAGCATTAAATTCATGGATTTGGTTGAAAATGGTAAGATGACTTTTATGGGATCCTCCTATTTCTGATATTGCAGCTGGAGGCTAAAGATTTGGCCTAAAATGGTAGGATTTCTTTTATGGGATCCTTACTTCTTTTGGTGTAGCAGGTAGTTTTTGGGATTGACCATTAATAAGCACTACAACAAAATGCATTTTTAGTGACGAAAAAATTTGTCACTAAAAGTCTAGTTTTTCGTCACTAAAGAAATTGGACTTTTAGTGATGAAATTCGTTTCGTTGCTATAGCCTCATCGCTAAAATTCTTGGCGATGAAAAATTTCGTCACTAAAAGTCCAATTTGTTTTTAAAAAAAAAAACTTTTAGCGACGAAAACGTTTTGTCGCTAAATTTTTTCCTTGCTAAAAACAGTATTTAGTGACAAAAATATTTCGTCACTAAAACCATTTCAGTTTATTAAATCATATTTAGTGACGAACAATTTCATCACTAAAACTACTTTTGGGTACATATAGTGTTGAAAACATTCGTCACTAAAACTATTTTTAAGAAAATTCAGGCACATAGTGATGCAAATTTTTGTCACTAAAACCATTTCTTACAAAATTCCGCTATATTTAGTGACGAAATATTTCGTCACTAAAACAATTTTTTGTTGCCATATTTGTGACGAAAAAATTTGACACTAAAACTTATTTTATGTTTTTATTATTTTCATGGCGTTGATATTAACTTGTAACCTGTCATTACATTATTAAAACCTCACATTTGATTGACACATTTATTTCAACAACACATTTATAAAAAATCGATCCATACATTCCACAAGTTAAAATTAAAACAAGTATCAAATTCAAACTCCTTCCATACAATAATTTTTTGCAACACATATAATAACTTAAGATGTTTTATAACAATACAAAAAATGTAGTATAATATAATTAGAACCTGATAGGCCACAAACTGAATTGACCAATTGTAATAGAAATTAATTAATTAATTAGCCAAGTTATTAATTAATCAATTTATCATGCAAACGTGTGGTAGCACAAACAAATCACCAAATAACTAAATATGCAGTGAAAATTAAATGACATGGTGATTTGTTTACAAATGGGGAAAAACTTGACAGCAAAAACTCTACCGGGTGATGTTCAGGTCATCACTCCCGAAACTCCACTATTATCACAACAAGCAGTTACAAGTAAGAGAATCCCAAGTATCTTACCAATCTATAGTTGAACCCTTACCTCAATATTCAATTGGACTTGTTATGTAGTGACAATTTTCACCTTTGATGCACGGCTCCCAAGTACGTAACTAACCAATGCACGGATCTTAGTACGACTTCAACACCAACTTGAAGGAGAAGCTAGCTGCAAAGTTCTTCAGTTCATCCTACACGATGAAGATCAAAAAGATGCTTGGTCACAAAACCTTTTGGTGCAAATACACAGCAACTTCTTTATAAGAGATGAACTAGATCAAGAACTTTGTCTTTGATCACAAATTGTTTGAACAGAGTTTGCTCAATGCTTATGCAACTTGTGTACAATTTAATGGCTCTTAAAATAATCCTTTTATATGTCTAGGGTTAGGAGAAAAGAAGGCCCAAAGACACATTCACAGATCCCAAGAAATCAGATCAGAAAATCTGATTTTATAAATCTCGACAGATAGCAAGGTGTCGAGGAGCTATCGAGCAAGTGTCGAGCTTTAATGAATTTGCACTTCAGCTTGTTTTTCTTGGACAGACTTGATGACTTCAACACTTGATCTTGAAACCTTGTTTCTTAAAGTATTAAAAACACCTAGAATTACCCAATTACAAGTAGAATGTGTTTTGTCAAAGGATTAGCCAATTTACATAAACAAATGACATATGTTCTTACATATTAAAGTTCTAAATACATAAAATCCTAAGACCTTAGAACCTAACACTGATATTTAGACATTTTAGTGTATGGATACTCTGTGATGGGACTACAACCACAAAAGTTGGAAATATTAAAATATATATATCCTATAGTTTTGATACATTCTAATCATTATAATTTCAAAATTAACAAATTAAACACTTAAAGTTTAAAAATTAACAAAGTAAACTATAGGCTTGGGGACAGGATCGCCCAAGTTCAAATCCCCCCACCCTAATTGTTAGCAAATTATTAAAATAAAATTTTAAAAAAAAAATTGCCAATTATACAACCATTTCAGTTAAAGATATTTGCAGGCACAAAGTGCAGATGTGATGCTTGAGCTTTAAGATAACCCTATGTTTGGTAAAGAGAAGTTGAGTTTGGACAGATGGTCCAATCTCAAGAGTTTTTTCAGCAACATTTGTTTATTAATTTTTTTGCTGCTTTTTGGTCACAAGTTGTTTATACCTTATAGAATATTCTATCAAAGCAGAGCCTATTGGCAGAGGATCCAAATAGATTCAGCCACCAACACTAGCTACAGTTCGTTTAGACACTCTTCCTCTTTTCATTCTAATTAAAGACTCTGGAGCAGTAGATTAGTATCTTATCCATGCCAATACTTGGCTTTGGGAACTATGAATTACAAGTAGTATTAACATAGGTTGAGCATTTAGCTTTTGTTTAATATTGGCTAAGACCCAAAAAAGGAGGGAGAATGAAGTAAATTATAATTACAACATTTTGGGTTGCAATCAGCAACAATTGTTATTAAAACAATTGATCATTATCAGTATGGTATTAGGAAAATGAATGTCACCAGCTGTGAAAGACTTAATCAAGGAAATATTTATATACAATGAGAGAGAGATGTGAACAGTTTCATAGAGAAACCTTGCAGCAAGAAGTATGATGAGGAAGACTAGGCAGTGGCTGCTGCTGTGCTTGTTCAACATGTGATGCTGGGAGAAGGGTGCAGACAAGGTTGCGGTCACCATACACATTATCCACACGCCCTGATATAACAGTGCAAAAGAACTCAATGTTAGGTAAAATTAAGCAGGCATAGACTAGAAACGCATTAAAGTATTCAAGGTTTGTCACAATTTGTAGCATTTGCATCTTGTGAATAATCATGGACTAAGTAGAGTAGATCTCGTATCAATGATTAAAATGTATGTGGTGCTTGAATGATTGTAATATTGCAAGTATTAATTGATAAAAGAAACAGTGAAGTTCCTCAATTATAGACAATAGATCAGTTTGAAAGAACAATGGTTTACATGAAAAGCAAGCAATTAAGAGATGGGGTATCAAGGCAACTATATAACATCCAAAAGTTGACACCACCTTCTCTGAGGATCTCCTGAACATATCAATAGATATATATGAACCAATAGAGTGTCCAACCTTCACAAAGAAACTAATGTCAGCTACTACAAATTTCAAGACAAATACAAGAAATCAAGTCACACAATATTATACGCTTTCCTAGGATCACAGGAAATAACACAAACGATTCAATTGGTTATCTCTACGCTAGAGGAGTCAACTGACTTATTATAGCAATAATAGAGATCACTGCCTGAAAATGACATATGGACATAAATCATTGTAGTTCAAGGACTAGAATAAAAATGACAGTTTCCATTGCCAAGTCACTCAACAAAGTTGGGCAATACTCTGTTACTTGGAAAGTGCATTTTTATCAAAGTGCAAAACTCTTCTTCATTTGAAGCACAGAATGAAGAACACCACAATTGAAAATCAGATAAAGAGAGGGCATTCATAATTCTAACATCTTTGTTGAGAATATTTGGGATCACAGTATATGTAAAAAATAAAATTAAAAGAAACACCTAAAACAAGGACAACTTTAGACAAAAACTCCCCCCATATTAGCAAAATATTAATACTCAGACGTGTTTATGCACCAATGAATCATTAATCGATGACCAGCAAGTACACACTAATCCCTCTTGTCATGTGTAGGAGAGTGGTGAGACAAATGGATAACTGAAACTACAAGATGCATAATTTTTGTCAAAGGAAACAGAGAGATTCAAAGAAACATTACATTTTCTGAGCAACCATTGTTAGCCCTGTGAACACTTTCAATGGCTAACTGAAACTTGGAAAACTGTGGGCACTGCAAAAAACAAAACCAGTGGATATTATCACTAGGAAAAAAAAAAAAAAAAAAACCGAGCAACATTTATGGAATTAAATCGATTGGAAAAGGGGAAAAAATACCTTGACTACTGGGTAATATGACATCCATTTGCAGATAGCACTAGCACTAGAAAAATCGATCAATTTACATTCCCATATATTTATGGGAAGAGAGGAGTCATGGGTCGGAGCTTGAGGGACGGTGGGGAAGAGGGTGAAATGGGTTTCTGGAAGGAAGAGAATACACCGGCATCGAACTGGGGTTGTCTTCCAAAAGATGGATTTCTCACCTGGGCTCTTCGCCGGCGTCGGACTGATGTAGGTCTTCCTTCATCAATCTCTGGTGGACGTGGAACTCTCCGAAGGCACAGGCTTAGCTAGGGTGAGGAGTGGAAAAAAAGAGATCAGAGAGTAAAATTTTGGTATCTATATGCTACAGTACTTTCAGCTGAGCTACAGTGCTTTCAGCCAAATTAATCACCCACTTTTTTACAACTTATTTGCTACAATGTTTTCAGTTTTTAGTTTTCAGTTTCAGCAACAATAAGTTCAATCCAAACGGACCCATAGTGTGGGAGAAGGTAAGAAAGTCACACTTAAAATACTCTAGGCAAAGAGTTTCGCGGGCACCTTGTGAGATGGATTGTCTCGCGAAGCACTCGCGAAATACAGCCTAGCACTTGACTCTTCAGCTTCAAGCATGTGCTTCTCATGTGCCCTTTTTCACGGGAACCTTACTTGCGAGCTTCTTGCAAGTTAGTCGCGAAACTACACTAATTCTTCATTTCATACTCGATTCTTCACCAACTTAATACTAAACCCAATACAATAAAATTCCACAAAATACATCAATTACAACACTTTTTATCATGGAATAAAGCCAACATAAAACATAGTTGTAAATTACAACTTTACATAGTTGTAAATTACAACTTTACATAGTGTAAAACAATTTATATGTAATAAACACTACTCATAGCAAATTTATTGAAAAGAAAATGGAGAAAAGAAGAGTTAGAAAAGGTTGGAGGAAAAATAACAAGAAGACAGGAAATAATAGGGAGAAAGAGGGCCAAAAAGGACTGAGAAATGTTGGACAAAGAGTGACAGTAAAGTGGTAAATAGTGGGAAGAAGAAGAACAGCCCAATTTTTTTTTTTAGAAGAACTAAAAAAAATAAAGGAAACATATAGCATATTAACAAAATTAATTTCTAATCCTCTATTATTCATATATATATTTACATATGAATAAGCTTGACCTGACTGAGTGCTTTAATAAGCATGCTTGGACTAACATCTGAAATATTGAAAAGTTTGAATATTTGTTGATACACAGACAAGTTCTATTGAAAATTTGAAATTGAGCGTGTATGTGACTGTGCTGATGAATGCATCTTGGAGGCTGCTGCAATTAGTGTTGCACCCGTAGATGGTTATCCAGAACAGTTGGCCATATTTGTAGTCTTAAAGAAAGGATCTTCTATTGAACCAGGCAAGCTGAAAATCCTTTTCTCAAGGACAATTATTCAAAGCAACCTTAACCCGTTGTTTAAGGTTTGACTAAAGACTTTTTTTCCTTCCTTTGGCTTACGATTAGTTTTACTTTTACCATCATCTGGCCATTCTAAAGATATCAAATTCTTGCTCAAAATTGAAAAGTCATCTTTGAAATTTTTCCCATCCAAATAATGTTGAATGGAAAATCAAATATAGTGATGTTACAACTGTTACAAACTTATGCTCTGTTTGTTTCGTTGAAAAATATTTTATGAAAAATATTTTTAGCATTTTGCTATGTTTGTTTCAGTAAAATTTGGTCAAACTTGAAAATGTTTTCTATTGCTGACTATAAAATCCTTTGTAAAAGGTTGTAAACCATTTTACCTTAAAAACTTGGTAACACATTTTACAAAAATGCACAATACCTATCCCTCCATCTTGTGGCTAGGTCGTTGTTCTAGTGGGCTGGGCTGTTGAACCACCGGCTCTAGCCACTGGATTGGCGGGTTCTTGCAATTAGACCATCGATTTTGGTGGTTTATACACTATAAATGTTTTCAATGACAACATTTTATAGCCGAAAAAAAAAAATGGAGCATTAACTACATAAATGCTTACAACTTATGTGCTAACTCTCAAAGACAATATATATATATATATATCAAGTAATTCAAAAATTCACTTTATTTTGTTTTTTCATGTAACATTAACCACATTCATTGTCACATCAATTTAACCTCTTTGTAGTAAAATGGATTGTAGTTTTAGCATATTCCAAATCAAATTGGTGTCTTTTTAAGTTCTAATGAATCCATATATATTATTGTACACTCATACCAATTGCTTTGAAAAGTGTCATCAATTCATTCAAATGATGTGTAGAAGAGATGGAATAGATTTCAATTCCATGGTGGTTTTCACAAATTGGTCTAAATTATTTTATAAGTTATTGATACAATTCCTCCAACTCTCTTTATGATTAACAGGTGAATTATGTTAAGATCGTTCTAGAGTTTCCCAAAACGGCTTCTAACAAGTTACCGAGAAGCTTGTTAGGTGCAAGCTGTTTGCAGAATAGTCTAGGATTTGAGAAATGCATTCGTGTTCATTCGGAAATAGCTTTTTAAATTTATATTGAAATTTTTTTTCGAAAGTATACTACTTTGAACAAGTTTAAAAATAAAAGAGATTTTAAAATGCTATACATAAAAGTTAAAAATCAAAAAAATTAACTTATAAGTTAGTTTCATTACTAGAAAAGTCATTTGTTACATTTTTCTATTGTTTATAGAATAGTCTATAATCTATATTGAGATATGGGAAATGAAATCACTTGTTGACAATGGCGCACCTAACTTGTTCCTAGCGTTGTGTTAAAGGAACCTTTGAGTAGTATTGTCTCGTGTGGATATTATTTTGACTATTTTCACACGAGTTTGAATATAAACATTACTATGTATTTGGCAAAAGATGCCAAACAAACAAGAGATAGGAACAAAGAAATTTAGAAATAAAAAAAGGGGCATAATTACACATGCGTGATTAGATTACACCAGCCTTGTCTACTTTGATATTTAGATGCACAAGGTCAGGTGTAAATTGTTTATAGCCTATTGAATATCAGTTAAAAATGAAAATAAAATAAAAATCACTTGTTCAGAATATGGATATGGTGTGATATTAAATATCTGTATTTAGTATTTTTTTTTTTTTTAAAGGGAAGAATAAAGGACCTTTAGATAGATTTGTGAGGATAATATTTTCAGAAGATTGATTGTAAATATGAATAGGGAATTGTAAAAGGATCTCACAAAAAATCAAACAATGAGACAAAAAATCTAGGAAGAAAAATGAGACCTAATTTATGTGGTTCGATCTTCGGCCTATGTCCATGACAATAAAGAGGAGAGAATTTCACTTAAAAAAGCACAAGGTCACTCTCACACATGGGCAGTTGTACATGTTGTACACTCCCACCCCCCACTTGGAAAAAAAATTTTATATATATAAAATATTTTTTTTACTAGTTTAATTTACCCCTAAAAATATTTTTGCACACCCTAATCATATATCAACCCAACCCAAAACTAAACAATAACACAAATCACAAATTTCTCTCTCTCTCTCTCTCTCTCTCTCTCTCTCTCTGCTATGATCTAATTCTCATGATTCTCATCTCTCTTCTCTATTTAATCATCTTGGTATCTCAAACTCTAAGAGTAAAGAGTAATGTTTGTGAGCCGTTCTTTTTATTATAAATTTATATTATATGTTTGTGAGTGTTTGTGTGATATTGACTATGTGTGCTATTTTTTATATTTTTTTAATAATGTGATTTGTGTGAATTGTGGTGTGTGTGAATGTGTGAGTGTATTGTATAAATATAATATAATTTTATATAATTTAATAATTAGGAAATATAGAGGGTTTGTTACACTTACATGTGTGTGTATTGTTATCATGTTATAATAACTTTTGTTATAAAGTTAGTGATTCAAGAAAAAAAATTGTAAAGTTAGTGTTTATTTTTTGAGGAAAAAATACTATTGTAAAGTTAATAATTGTATAAGCATTTGATTGTCTAAAAAGACACTAAGTGAACTGTCATAGATAATGATAAGTGCATAAAAAAAATGTTATACAAACTTAACATAATAAAATAGTCACATCTACCCATTTTAATAGATAATTGTTAGGTTCTAAAGGTTTAGAAATTTATGTATTTAGAACTCTAATTTGTAATATTGGCAAACCATGATCAAAACGATATGTTTAGTCTTGTTATAGTGTGCTCAAAGTTGTTTAATTATTGTAAAGTTGGAATCGAGAGACTGTAGATGCATTGGGGCATTTCGGTCTGACTCGATCGATCGAAGAATAGATTCGATCGATCGAAAGTCGACCAGATTGCGTTTTCTGCAGAATTTCCAACTCAATCCTAACTCATTAAACGTTTAGGGTTTTATGTTTTTGCCCTAGGTATATAAGGTAAAACCCTAGCCACGTTTTTAGAGTTGCTCCAGTTGTATTGTTGCTCATATATTGCTGTTTTGTGTAAATCTCTTGTGAGATCCAGAGGAGTTTTCCTTTACACAAAGCTTAGGGTTTTCAAGTTAGAGATAGTATCAACATCTTGATGATCAACTTGGTTGCTACCATTGAAGCTTAAAGAATATCAAGTGTGGGTGCTTGTAGCTGATTGAAAAGTCCAAGAAAGAAGGAGTCCGTGGATTCGGAGCTTGCACGTGGTCGTATCAGTAAGTTCTACTGGTGGGTAGCATTAGGAAGTCGAGCGGGGAGCTTGTAGTCCTTCTGTATGAACTTCGATTCTTTCGCATAGTGGATTCAGGTTTACTTTGAGGATAGCTAGGTCAAATCCTCCCCAGGTTTTTACCGTGTGGTTTCCTAGGTGATCATATCATTGTGTCTTTTATTATTCCGCTGCTTTATTATTTTGATATGATTATTTGATTGCTTTAACCTAGAATTGCATAATTTGACTAAGTAACAACTTGGCTAATTAATCTAGGCTAACCAATCTGGTTGTGTTTAAAGGGGTCTAAAACCGTTCAATAATGATCGATAATAATGAATTATTATGTAACGATTTCAAAATATAAAAACTTGTAGAAACATATCGTAAAACTTCAAATGTTTTTTTTTTCAATAATTGGATATATTCAAGCTTTCTATTTATTAAATTTTGTTTAATTTAAGTTTCTTACAACCCCCCCCCCACACCCCCCCCCCCCCCCCCTCCCTTGCGAAAAAAAATCTTGGAGTTGCACTACTCTCACAAAATCAAACCTAAAACAATATACTATAAAGTAAAATTGGGTGAAGTCATGGTTATATCAAGTGACTATATTCTCTTTGTAATAAGTGGTTTCCTTAACTAAAGATTTGGTTAAATTACATCATTTTCCTATAATTTGGGTTGCTTTCAAATTCAATCTTAAATTAAATTTTTTTTTTTATTAAAACACAAACTCTTTTATATTATTTTAAGTCACACTCATAATAAGAATACAAAGTCTTTATAAACTAATAGAAATTCACATAAGTTGTAACTAAAACCTATTATATGAGATTAGGTATCAATTATCTTGTACAAATAACATAACTGATTTGAGTCTTGGCAGATCATATAACATGCTCCACAATCTATTTTCTCTCTCTAAACGAAACATCATCAAGTAGAAATGTAAACTGTAAAGTCGGCTAGAGTCAATGAAAAATAAAATAAAATAAAAAGTGCCCAAAAACGTAAGAGAGTTGGAATTTTGGAAATACAAATTAATCCCAAAATCAAATCTTAGGTCAGCATAATGGTACGTTGCCAAAGAAAAGGTCGATAGCACAAAACTTGATGCAAGGAAATATGATTCTCTTAAGTTGATTAATGGTGGTTTGAATGAGTCAAACACAATGAATTCGAGCTACCTCCACAGATATATTATAGTCATAGTTTAATGTTGCTGTTGTTTTTGTCATGGTTTTTTTTAATTTTATTAATTTTTCGGACGGTAACGGCCGTACTCTTTTTTTGACACTATGGTTGGGGTTGGGGGAAATAAAAACATAAAAAAGCTAGTATTTTTCCACATAAGAAAAACAATTAAATGACTAAAATCAATAAGTCTTCTATAATAATAAGAATTTTAGTGTAGATGTTGTTACTCCATTCAATGGTCTATATCAGTAGTTATGAAGAATATATGTATATAAAAATGCCATATCCCTATCACTAACTTTTATTGGCCAAAACAGGCATTTGTCCCTTTCGTCCAAAACAAGTAACAAAATATTACTGTTCTGAAACTATTTAGCGATATGCCCCTGTTTTAAACTCGATTTTCTAAAAATCGAGTTTCAATGAAAAACTTGATTTTTAGAAAATCGAGTTATAGGAAAAAAACTTTATTTAAAAAAAAAAAAAACATGGAACTCAAGTTCGATGTAACATTTTCCAAGTAACTTGATTTTCATTAAATTGAGTTTTTCATTGAAACTCGATTTTCATTAAATCGAGTTTTTCATTGAAACTCAATTTTTTAAAAATTGAGTTTCAAAACAGGGGAATTTTGCTAGATAGTTTCAGAACATGGGTATTTTGCTACTTGTTTTGAGCGAAAAGGGCAAATGCCGCCCATTTTGGCCAACTTTTACTAATTCAATCTTTACCATCACCAAATATTATTACCCTTGGTAGGTCCTCATTAAATTACAATCCAGGCTGATTAGGCTTAATTTCTAACTAGAGTACTTGAGATAATTTGAGAAGGGTTTCAAAGTAATAAAGTCATGTGAAGAGGCATAGGCAGAGACAAGGGATGTAACATGTCTTCTTGTTTTCTTACATATTTTTAATGAAATGTATAACATATATACATATATATATATATATATCAAATACCATGAGATAATTTAAAAATTACTCGCTACACTTGGTCTTTCAAAATAACCCTATATAATATGGTATAATTATATATGTTATGCCTTCCATTAAAAATATTACTCGCAACACTTAATCTTTCCAAATAACTATATATATAACATGGTGTGTATATATATATATATATATTATACCTTCCATAAAAAAATTACTCGCGACACTTGGTCTTTCAAAATAACTATATATATATGACATGGTATAATTATATATGTTATAAATTCCATTAAAAATATATATATAATAAGCTGTCAAAATCGGGATTCTACGTAGAATCATGGGAGGTAAGTGAGATTGTAAATCGAAGGATTGGATCATAGATTGTAAGATCCTACATTATTTTGGAAAAAAAATGACATTGGTATGTTAAATAATTACATAAATTATACATTTATTCATAAAAAACCAAAAATTTGCATCAATTTGATGTAATTACTATACATCATTACATCCATTTGTAAGCACCATTTAAAGAAGCAAAAAACTTCAAAACATGACACTCTATTGGAATATTATTTTGGTCCCACTGGCACTTTATCTCTCTAAATTAGAATGACAAAACTTGGTCTATTGTGATGTTATGTTTCATTTTGGTCCAACTTGATAGTCCAAGAATGTATTGTCCCCTTGTGATGAATTAACAAATTAATTAGCCTAGTTAATTAATTAATTCTGTGCGGGTCGCAAATGAAGCCAATGGGCTCAGCCCCACTTGGGCTCACAACTTATTTGTTTATTGGGCTGAATTTCCTACTATGGGTAGTTCTACAACTAAGGACTCAATGAGATCACTTTTCTCTTTCTCGGCAACACAATCCTTCCTCCTTCTTCTTTCGGATTCTCTCTGTTTTGCTTCTCTATTACCCCTGTTCTCTCCCCTCCCCTTTTCTGACCAACCTCACTTTCTTATCCTTCCCTCTTATTTATAGTGCTCAGCTCAGGCGTAGGTTATCAATGCTCTCATGTTTGTGCAACAGAGGGTCTAGTAGGATTTTCTCTAAGTGGGAGGTCAGGTATGGGTGGCCTTGGGACTTGGTTCCCACCTTCATTGGCAGCTCGGCAGAGTTAGTGCGCGCTTAGTGCTACGGAGGGTCCAATTAGGGGGATGGTAAGTGTGAGGCTAGGCCTGGGTGGCTTTGGGACTTGGTGCCCACTTCTGGTTAGAGCTAGGTGGTGGCGCTTGGAGGGCCTTCTTTGAGCCGAACAAAGTTGATGCGCCGTTTAATGACACCTCCGAACATGCTCGGTAAAAAATATGCCGATCATAACTTAGTAGTGAAGCCCGGCACCCCCGAGCTGTGATAGCGAGGGTTGGGCCTTAGGGCGAATGAGGATTGGGCCCAATGACCGCGTGTTTTGGAGCGGAAACTAGGGGCTGAGTGGGCCCAACAGTTCGGACGCCGCACAAACTTGGTTCCCACCTTCGTCGGCAGCTCGGCAGAGTTAGTGCGCGCTTAGTGCTACGGAGGGTCCAATTAGGGGGATGGTAAGTGTGAGGCTAGGCCTGGGTGGCTTTGGGACTTGGTGCCCACTTCTGGTTAGAGCTAGGTGGTGGCGCTTGGAGGGCCTTCTTTGAGCCGAACAAAGTTGATGCGCCGTTTAATGACACCTCCGAACATGCTCGGTAAAAAATATGCCGATCATAACTTAGTAGTGAAGCCCGGCACCCCCGAGCTGTGATAGCGAGGGTTGGGCCTTAGGGCGAATGAGGATTGGGCCCAATGACCGCGTGTTTTGGAGCGGAAACTAGGGGCTGAGTGGGCCCAACAGTTCGGACGCCGCACAAATTCAATTAGTATGCAATACGCGTGATAGCACAAACAAATCACCAATTAACTAAATGCAGCGAAAATTAAATTGACATGGTGATTTGTTTATGAATGAGGAAAGCCTACATGGCAAAAATTCTACCAGTTGATTTTAAGGTCACTACTCTCGAGAATTCACTATTATCACAACAAGCGGTTACAAGTAAAAGAATCCCAATACCTTAAACCAACCTACAGTTAAACCTTTACCCCAATACCCAATTGAACTTGTTCTATAGTAACAATCTCTCATTTTCAATACATGGCTCCTAGTACGTGAGTAACCAATTCGATGCGTGAATCTCAATATGCAGCTTACTCACCAACTTGAGAAAGATGTTGGTTGCAAAGTTCTTCAATTCATCAACACGATGAAGATCACAAAACTCCTTGGTTACAAAACCCTGCAAATGTACAAACACAGCGCAGCTTCTTTAAGAGAAAGATGAACTAGGGCAAGTTCTGTCTCCGGTCACAATTTGCATGAATACAAATTTGCTTCACACTTGCGCAACTTTTGACGGCCCTTAAAATAATCCTTATATATGTTTAGGGTTGTGAGAAAAAAAAGCCCAAACACATACCCTTGAATTGGATGAAAATCAGGGCTAAAAATCTATTTTTTTATAAACCTCGATAGATAGCTTATCTGTTTAGATAACTGTCGAGTATCAGGCTTCAACAGTTTTTTAAATCTCGATAGATACTAGTTGTCGAGTTTTAAAATCTAGCACTTCTTCACTAGATAGACTTACATGGCTTTAATACTTATTCTTGAAATCTTGTTTCTTGAAGCATTAAACACATTCTAGATCTACCCAATTACAAGAAAAGTGTGTTTTATCAAAGGATTAACCAATTCTAATTTGACATATGTTTCTAACATTAAATCACATATGTCCTAACACAACTAAACCGTCTATCAAGTTAAAAAAGTTTACAAGAAATTAGGGTCGTTTGGGATCGTTAGAATCGTATAATCCTAAATAATCGCAAAGATCCGGATTGTTTTGGGCAGATGGGATAGTAAAATCGTAGGATCATAGGATCCAAATCAGGATTTTGACAACCCCATATATATATGAATATGAATTTAAGTTATTTAAAAGACCAAGTGTCATATATATATATATATTATACCAAATCTATCTACCAAACCTAGTTTAAAATTTCTCATGGCTATCCAACTCAAAGCAATGTGTCCATATTAATTTTAAAGTTAAAATAATTTATTTTTTCAAAAAAATTTACTTATGCCTTGTTTTCTTACGATTCTAAACCTTCAATACCTCTTCATCCCTCCTCTAATTTTTTTTTTTCCTCTCATCTCTAAACTTTTGCATAGTTTCAAACTTTGAGTTTTTGCTATAAACTCAATTTTTAACTAATTAGAAGAATAAAAAAAGAAATTTGAATTTTACATTATTTTTTTTAAAAGCAATCTGTGGGGACCCGAGGATCAAGGAAAGATATAACAAGCTGTGACTATCATTATAAAAACATTCTAAGCCCAAGGAGGGGATTCACCCGAGGATAGGAGGAGAGGGGATAAAATACTTCCTAGAAGGCCGAATGGAGAGGATGGTGTTCAATGAGAGTCAAGGTAGGTGAAGAAAGTTTCTAGTGAAAGCTCACCTACTGCCTCCGCATTAAATGACTGGCAACAGTTTTATTAGCTGTATTGATGAGGAAGTGACCTGAACAGTAGAATTCACAGCTAAGCATCTCCTTCTACCACCTTCAACAAAAGTTTAAAGGGATAAGTGTCCCAAGGAGAGTCTGAGAATTGTAGATGGAGGGCTAGGATGCAATAAGTTGAAAAGTATATAAAGAAAGAGGACTTCCAGGTGAAGGGACCCCACATCCCCCTAGAAAATCAAGAAAAAGATATTAGAACACGAGAGAGAGAGAGAGAGAGAGAGAGAGAGAGAGAGAGAGAGAGAGAGAGAGAGAGAGAGAGAGTGAGTGAGTGAGTGTACATTCATGCCCAAGAACATCGTCCTCGGGCGAGATTGTAAAGAACCATTTATATACTTAATCTTTGGCTTTCGTTCGTTCCTTCTTCTTTGTCTAAATCCTCGAGCTAAGCCCAACTTGTTTTACCCCACTCCCTTTACAAATATCTATTAGTTTGGGCCTAGCTGAATAGCACAACTTTCACTATTCTAAGTGAGTTTGGGCCACCAGACCTTTGTGTCCTTACACAATCAATGGTATGAAGTTGTACAAAATTTTTCAAGTATATTGCTATAGTTTTAACACTTTTATATTGATTTATTTCTCAATTTATTTTGAATAATCCAATAACATGTTTAAACTTTATATAATTAGATTAATCTCTTTAATTTTTTTATTATTAGTTATCAATTTATTATTTGTTCCAGGGGCAGCGCCACCTTATGGCCAAGGTGGTCCTGGGATCACCTTGACCTTAAAAAAAAAAAAAAAAAAAAAAAAAAAAAAAAAAAAAAAAAAAAAAAAACCTATACATAATAATTTAAAATTTTATATTTATCTACTTTTAAAAAAATTTGGGAACACCCTGAATTAATTTTATGCCAATAAAATTAAATTTTGGTTCATAATTTGAGCAACTTAACAATATATTAAGGTTTTTCAAGTAAAAAGAACCACATGCTTTTATATTCTTTTAAGCCTATACTACAGCTTTACTTTTAGTTTTTGCTTTACCTGACACACTGTCATTGTACGACTACTTTACCTCAAAAACATTATAATATATATTATACAAAAAATTGGTCAAAGTCATGTAAATTTTGTTTTTTTCATTGTACAACACAACAGCTACTTTTCTTTTTTCTTTTTCTGATAATTTTGATTAGAAAAAAAATAGTAATTTTAGTTAATTAAGTGAATAAACTTAAAAAGTTATTTAATTTTTATATAACATCAATTAATTCATTATATATATATATAATGAAATTTTTATTTTTATGATTATAATTAAACATGTGATTGTCCATTCTAAGGAAATTTGATTAAATTTACACAAAAAGTGTCACTAAATATTATGTTTTTACATTTTGCTATCATATTATTAGTAATAAACTTATTATATTTTTATTTATATAATTTAAATTTTTTTTAATTATATTATTTATGACATCACCGGTTCAACCATCGGTCGGATCTCAGTCCAACCAAAAAACCAGTTACCAGTCCCTTTTCCAGTTCTTTCATCGTACTGGTTTATAAAAACATGGGAAAAAAATTGAACGAAAATATGGAAAAAAATTTATAATAAAACCACTAACAAGCCCCAAACCAAATGCCAATAGAAAAGCCCAGTACAAGATCAATCTCATCTCAAGTTAAGACTATCACTACTCCAACACCAATACGATTACATTTTTAATTCAACAAATATATATATATATATATATATTTTTAAAATCATCACTACCTCAGTGCCTCACAGATTCACAAGTCAATAAACAATTTAAACTAAAACTAAATCAAACTAAAGGATAAAAGAAAATAAGAAACTCACTTACTCTCTCCAGCGATCGTCGTCCATCCCTGTTCAGCAACACTAACGACAACCACAACTGAACACCACAAACTTTATGTATTTGCGCATTTTTTTTATTGTTGTTGTTGTTAATATATAAATTTTTCTTTTTATTAGATTGTGTAATTTATGCTTGTTGAGGAACACCTTGGAAAAATTCATGGAGTCACCACTAATTTGTTCCTTTTTATAATATGAATTTTTTTTTAATGTCCCAAACTAATATTATTTGGATTATTTTTGTTGGCGACCTTTTCTTTTAATTGTGTCTTCCCTAAACTAAAATCTTGATTTTGCCACCGTATAGATGAGAGTAATAATGTACCAGTGAAGAAGAATGAATTGAATTTTCAGATTAAATAAATAAATAAAAATAAAAAGTAAAACCCTTTAAATAACATTAGTAGGAGGCATAAAAAAGGCCGTTCCAATTAAAGAGATATCATAGTATATGACTTAGGAAAGAATATAATAAATACACATGACCCTAATTTGTTTGTTAATTCATAGTAGATCCCAAAAACTTGGGGCTAATTATACAACATAGAAGTGTATATGATAAATTAATATCTTTTTTTACTAACCTAGTATACAAGAACTCCAAGCTAGGAGGCAAAGAAAAAGAGAACTTCTTCTCAAATGTTTTATAAAATTCAACCAAAAACATTATTTTGGGTCTTATAGGTTGTAGGCCTATATAAAGGCACTCCATAAAATTTAATTACCAAAATAAAAAAATATATTTTAGACGTTGATTTGGTGGCTGTTAGTGCTATTACTATTGTTTGTCACGGCATTCAAGACACGTCAGGTAGTAATTATTTTTCATTTTTCATAAATTGGGTCAAAATGGAACCTGTAGGATCATTTACAAGCGCGCAGTATTTTTTGTTGTTGTTGAACCTTATTGAACCTGTTGTTGTTGAACCTTATTGAACCCAACATAGAAATCTTTTTAATTTCATCAATATTTTTCACCTCTCACGAATTCTAATGCTTCAAGCAGACATACAAACAATGTAAAGCCATGTTAAAAAGAAGTGTAAACTCTTTTTTGTGAAAAGTAAAATAATTGGATAAAGCATTTATTGACTTCTATTATCTTCAAACAGATTTCAGATTGAGTTTTATTTCATAAAAATTATTTCTATTACAATAGAACATAACCTCACAACACACCTTAGAATACATCATATTTTTGCAAATTCAATTGTGTTCTTCCCATCATGAGCCTTCCTGAAGAAATGTTTAACATAATCTGAATACAAAACTTGCTTATATAATGCTTTCTCAGCCCCAGCAAGTACTTCTGAAAAAGGACCAATCATGTCATATGGCCTAGGATTAACAAAAATAGGAACTGAAATCCTATTCTTGCTTCCACTAGCAACCACACGATGCTCAATGCTCTTGTATCGACCATTGCTCATTATCTGTAATGCATCACCAACATTGATCACGAGGGAGCCACTTACAGGGGGAACATGAACCCAACTATCATTGTTTCCTCGCACATAGAGTCCACCAATATCATCTTGAAGGAGGATAGTAAGGGTTGACACGTCAGAGTGACGACCTACTCCCACGGTGAGCTCAGGGTTAGGACATATAGGATAGTAGTTAAGGTTAATCCTCTTTGAACCCATTAAGAGAGATTCTTTTGTCTCATCAATTTCTTTCACATTTATCCTCTTCATTAGTGCCTCTAATAGCCTTTGGATAATTGGTTCAGACCCCCTCATATATTCCAGAACTTGATCCCTAAATGCAAACAACAATTAGTCTACCAAAAACTATATATATACATAAGCATATACTATTTGATCCACAAAATTATGTTTTATAATACTCAAATTATTTTATAAAAAAAAAAAATAGAAATAGAAATATATATAATGATGAAATCATTATTGATCTTCAATTAAACATATAAGATATAATGAGATGTAACTAAAAGTTATGGCTTGTTATAACGTCATATGGAGTTAAAATAGATGAAATTAGAACTTAACCCATTAAGTAAATTATATATGTACGCGTACACAAGTATTGCGTCTATATTATGTGTCATGTATTTGTTGTGTAAACTAAATTGAGCAAAGTTAAGCTCTGTTACTTGCACGCAGAAGGCCACAATGCAGAGGCCTCATCCTCGGACACATAAAACAGGCTCAGGTAATCTTTCCATTCAAGAGCCTTCTCTGCTTCAGGACTAAAGCTTGTGCCAAACCGCACGCTGTTGGAAGGTGAGTTTTCTTTTGAAAACTTCCTCTTCTCCTCAGCTGGCAAATTGAAGAACCTATGTGTTGCATCCTTCACATTCTCCAGCACTTCAATGGGCACGCCATGGTTGATAATCTGAAAGAAACCCCACTTTTCTGCTGCATCACAGATTGATTCAGAGACTTTTTGATCGTCCCAGTTTGACATATCTATGATGGGTATAGACTCTTGAGGCAAGATGTTGCTCACAGTGATCCTTTCTTCTACAGGTTGGATATATTGCTTAGGGAGGGTTTTGAGTCCCATTTCTGAGAGACCCTTTACTCCATTGCCATTTGTTACGACAAGGTCAGTGATATTTGAGGACTCACTGATAGGTGTTGCAACTGTTGGAGCCATTCTTACAAGAAAGGAATAAGGAGAGAGCTTAGTATTTAGCAAATGGCTTGAAACTAAGATGTTCGGTGGTGGTGTTGTTGTTGGTGCAATTTGCATGCCATTTGCACCTATTTATATAGCACTGTCTCAAGAATTTTAAGGTTAATTTCAATTTATTCAATATCAGAATATATGCCTCACTAACTCCCATGGCAATATTCGCGTGGCTTATTATATTATTGTCCTTTCCCCGATACTTGTCAAGAACCCAAGGTTCACGCTCATTTTTATTCAACATAGATACAAGGGAGTGGGGGAGGGGGGGACGCATGGTTGAATAAAACCCAATGTGTTTACCGCACTTCAATGGGTGGGAGCGTACTGGTCAAAGAGCCATGGCCCCCAAAGTTGAAAAGAAAGTCTTTAAGAAAAGTTTAGATTTCTCAAACCTAGCCTCCTAGTGAATTGATATTGGAAAGTGTTATGGTTCAAATCAATGGTATGAAGACCTTTTGGTGCCCGTTTAAGTTTATCTATTGGAACGGAATATTTCAATTCCGGTCTATTTCAGTATACCGTTTTAAACTGTTTCAAAATTATCACTTTATATATATATATATATATAGAGTAAGTAATTAATAAAAAAGAATGTTATTACTCATTGTTATTCTTAAACCAAATTTTATAAATGTAATATCATTTAATGAATGTGATATAGTGTTTTAAAAGAAATGCTACCATAATAATAAAGTGATTAGATTAATTATGTTAAAATTCAAGTTTGGGTATTTTTGTAAATAAAAAAACATTGATGGGATATTTATAAACTAGGAAGCCCCCTTTTCACCTAACCCCATTCCATCATCCTTTTCCAATGACTTCTCTCCTCTTATTCTTCTTCATTTCAAATTCCCATTAGTTACTGGCAACTTCTGGAAAAGTTTTAAAGACCCAGACCAGAAGTTTAAGTGCAAGACTGAAGAAGAAAGTTCCAAACATAGCTAAAACTTGAGCTTCCTCCATAGTGGCTCTAAATTTCTGTTCTTTTCTTCTTCTTCTTTTTTTTTTCAAATCATTTGGTATCTCTGTAGAGGTGATCAGTGCTATGTGGAAACATGCTGTGCTGATGAGTTTGTTAGTTTAAGGGTCCGTTTGGATACAGCTGAAAACTGAAAACTGAAAAACACTGTACCAAATAATTTTTAAATGTGTAAATTGTACTGTAGGACCCATTTTTAATGAAAAAGTTGCTGAAAAGTGAAATTTGTGGGTCCATGAACAGTAAAAGTTGTGTGGAAAAGTCACATGTTGCGGCTACTGTTCAATGAACAGTAGCCGCAACAGTGTTGCTACAGTAAAAAAGTGGCTGGGAAAGCTGGAAACGCGTGAAATGAAAAAGAAAAAAAAAAAAGAGCTGAAAACGTAAACGCGCAACGCCCAACTGATTCTGTTCCCAAAAAAAAAAAAAATACTATCACTTCAATATACTTATACTAAGTTTTTTATTTATTTTTAAAAAAATATCTTATTAAATCTAACTAGTAGTATTGCGGTGAACTAGGTTTTTTTTTTTTTTTTTTTTTTTGTTATTGATCTTTATTATTATTTAACTATTAAAATTAAGTAGTCCAAGTTAATNTGAAAACGTAAACGCGCAACGCCCAACACGCTGGCCAAACGATCTCTAAGTGTTATTTATTTTTATTTTTGGCTAAAAACTGCTATTAGCCAAAATTTATATTTCGGCCGAAATTGACCGGAATGGCTAGAATGACCTAAAACTAGCAAGAATTGGACTTGAGGTGAAACTTGTGGTATACCGTTCCAGATTGCATCTCGGTATGAATATTCTGGCAGGAACGGATTTAATAACATTGGTTCAAATCTTTCTTTCACAATTTAATTTTCAAATTAAAATTAAAATTAAAATTCCAACCAATTAAAATATTAAATAAAATACGGAGAGGATTTGCTACATACCTATATTTAGCAATTACTACATAAAAGGTTAGGTGGCAGCAATAAAAAAGTGACAAGTGTCCAAAGATCTACCTAATCATGTGACCCTAAACACTTGTTGCTTCATTCTATTGCCACCTAACCCTGTATGCAGCATTGCATACAGAACTAATGTGATTTGATTTACTTTGACTTTTCAATTAAGATGTTAAAGAAATCTATATGTTTTTTTTACCATTCACTCAGGATTGAGACAAAATAGTTTATTTTTGGGGGTAAAATATAAAAACTATTTGTTAGATTTGGGCTACAGACAAGTATTACAAAATTTATTTTCAAAATATATCGAATTTGCTCCTACATCACTACTTAACACAATTTGAAAATTCCATTGTTCTTCCTGCTTTATTATTTATTTATTATTGGCTACCCAAACGCTCAGTTCACACATGATTTCAATAATGTAGTCTCCGTGAGACTTTTGTAATCAGGAAAAGTTGTTGGAAGAAAACTAAATACATGGAGGAGCAAAGAATTTTCAAGACGGTGTTAAAGTGCCGACCGTGCTTAGAAATCAAAATGAAATTTTTTTAAATTCTTGGTAGTAATGACATGAACAAACCTCAAAAGTATATGTCTTTTTCTGTACACTTTACTTTTGAATGTTGTGATCATTAGCGGAGCCCCACCACACAATTTTTCACGGCCAAAATGAAAATACCACTCCCTTTCAAGCCATAGCGAGAATATATAAGTTTCTTCTTAAATTGCATTCTTTTTTTTTTTTTATCTCCTCAAAATTTGTTTAAAATCTCCTTAATTCTTGAAGTTTAATTTGATATCGTAAAAAAAAAAAAAACTGAATTCTCAAGCAATCTGATTCTGTTCCCAAAAAAAAAAAAAAAACTATTCACTCAATATATTTATACTATTTTAGTTTTTTATTTATTTTTAAAAAAATATCTTATTAAATCTAACTAGTAGTATTGCGGTGAACTAGATATATATATATTATATAAATGTTTTTTAAAAGAAAAAGACGTTGAGAAACGTCTGTGTGAGCTTATGGGTGAAATTACTGCTCGTAGCTTGAAAGCTTCATCAAAGAATTTCAGCTACCTATTCCTGATGATGCTTGTCCATTGATGATGCTTGTCCTCTCAAATTGAAACTTGCACTTCTTGGGCCTACTGATCTTCTTTGTTCTTTACCTATACTTGATATAGATCTCAAATTCAAAACTGCACTCTAGATTCTATAACTTGTCTGGCTTTTTTAAAGTGCATGTCCTGTTTATATATTTCATCTCAGCATGTGATTTCTCCATTGATGATACTTGTCCTCTCAAGTTGAAACTTGCAGGGCCTACTAATCTTCTTTGTTCTTTACAAATTGCACGCCAAATGCATTTCGTTTTTGTTTATAGAGCACATATTTTTCATGTTGATTGATAGAAGGAGAGCAAGATGGAATTGATGATGTTCACACAATAAAACTAAATTTTACACCATAGGGTATTTTTAGGAAAACTTAACCTAATCCAATTCTAATCCAAGTATGATTATAAAGTTATTTGTCTTGCAAGTAGAGACTTATAAAAGCTTAGGTTTTACGATAAGCTTGAATCTTAATAAATCTAACATTAATGAGCCCTAACAGATCTAACATCCCCTTATAGACTTAATGTGGCAAATTTATTACCAACTTGAATCTAGAGAGAAGCGTGATATTCTTTAGAAGAGAAATGTTGAAGTTGGAGAACGTAATGAAGGAGATGATGACAAATGAGAGAGAGAGAGAGAGAGAGAGAGAGAGAGAGAGAGAGAGAGAGAGAGTAACTTAGTCCTATTAGACCAAATTTTATTTCATCAAAATTATTTCCATTGCAACAGAACAACCTCACACACCTCAGAAAAACATTCGACTTTTGCAAATTCAATTGTGTTCTTCCCATCATGAGCCTTCCTAAAGAAATGTTTGACATAATCTAAATAAAGAACTTGCTTGTATAATGCTTTCTCAACCCCTGCAAGAACTTCTGAGAAAGGACAAATCATGTCATATGGCTTAGGATTAACAAAAATCGGAACTGAAATCCTATTCTTGCTTCCACTGGCAGCCACATGATGCTCAATGCTCTTGTATTGACCATTGCTCATTATTTGCAATGCATCACCAACATTAATCATGAGGGAACCACTTATAGGTGGAACATGAACCCAGCTATCGTCGTTTCCTTGCACGTAGAGTCCACCAATATCATCCTGAAGGAGGATAGTAAGAGTTGACACATCTAAGTGACGACCTACTCCCACTGTGAGCTCAGGATTAGAACATATGGGATAGTAGTTAAAGTTAATCCTCTTTGAACCCATTAAGAGAGATTCTTTTGTCTCATCAATTTCTTTCACATTTAACCTCTTCATTAGTGCCTCTAATAACCTTGTGATAACCAATTCGGAACTCCTTATGTATTCTAGAACTTGATCCCTAAAAGCAAACGACAATTAGTCCACTGATAAAAGTAATTTAGTTTACCAAACTAAAGCATGGATTAAATTATAAATTGAACCCTTTAGTTTGGAGTCATTTTGATTTTGTCTAAAAATTTGGAGTGTAAACCCTAATATTATATAAGCCTGTAATCTATATTGCTTGGTTGAATGATGTTGCTAGGGATTAAGTATTTTGTAAGCATTATGGGATGTTGGGTGCTAATTGGCTTGTGTGCGAGTGTCTATGTGTGTTGGTTGTTGTGTGCCTCTCAAGAAATTGAAGGCAATGGTGGCTTGTCCGAGTTGTGAATCAATTAGGTATGAAAAAAAGGGTTTGACTCGTTTGAGATGGGTTTTTGATGGTGGTTCATGATGACTGTGCATTGGCAAAGTCAAGATTTTATTTTGAGGCCAAATTGTGGTAATAATATAGGGAAATGCTAATAAGTATCCTTAAAACATTGGTTAACAATCCATTTTAGAAAAGTTTTGACATCATTTTTATGGGAAATGAAAAAACTGTCAAAACATTAATTGTTTTTTTTTTCCTTTTCTTTTACCATAAAAACTTTTTTTAATTGGATTGTTAACCAATATTCTAAGGACATTCATTAGCATAACCTAATAATATATTAGTCAAAACAAACCTCCACACACATGCATAAACACAAATACATATAAATCTTAATATTTTAATACTAGAGTAAGTCATAATTTATAAATATGTTGTCTACAAAATTATCATCTTTTAAACTCGAATAAGTATAAAAAAAGTTGTCTGGTTTGATATTAAACATACAAGAATATCAACAAAAGAACTTTGTATATCCTATAAAAATTATGCTCAATATTAATCTTTCATAGGATAAAATTCTTTTATAATTTTCACGGTGAAATTCGTAAAATTTTTATTTTCAATATATATTACAAAATTGTCTACCAAAGTCAATAAAAGTTATTTTATTGGAACAACTAAAGTCTTCAAACACATAAATGATCCAAAATTTTAATAGATACAAGAGCGATTTTTACTATAAAAGAAGGAAATTGAGAAAACATAAACTTCTTTGTCTCTATAATTTTTAGATTAATTAGCAAATTCTTCTGTTTATAAGAGTATTATTGGACTAAGCCAAATATTTGGAGGAGGAGAGGGGGGGGGGGGGGGGTGCCTCTGCATTGTGCCTCGTGTGCGAGTAAAAAAAGCTTAACTTAGCTAAATTTAGTTTTACACAACAAAGACATGACGCATAGATATACATACATACCTAAACAAAACACTCATATTCATATATGGACATCTGCAGAGATACATGTACTTACATAGTTACATTTTAGGTTTAATTGTAAATTGCTATCTGATCATTTTGATTTTGTTTCTTTAAAATTTTAAAGTTTGGATTGTGACCCCTAAAGTTGTATAATACTTTAAGTTGAGTCATTTTATTTCTACTCACTGTTGAGTGTAAGTGTCACCTCAATTTATTTAAAAATTGTGTTGTTTTAATTAAATCATTTCAAAAAAAAAAAATTAGTAAAAAATATTTTTTTTTCTTCATTTTTCTGTTTTTAAATATTCTGATTTTTCTTTAGAGCACCATGGACACCAAAAGCCACCACCATCCACAAACAGGGTACCCTATCTAAACCACCTCTGTTGGTCTTATTTCAAAACTAAAGCCACTTTCATAGGGGCAGAGCCACAGCCACGGTGCCTTTAAAAATCTTTTATAGTATGTATAATTATGAAAAATAGATTTAGTTACAAAAATAGGTGTTCCACCCCCCCCCCCCCTCTCCTCCTCCANAAAAAAAAAAAAAAAAAAAAAAAAAAAAAAAAAAAAAAAAAAAAACAGAAGCATTAGCGGTAACTTTTTATGTTGAATAATGCTTAGAGTTATTAAATTATCAATAAAAACAAAGTTTTCCTTCCATAGAGTGACTTTTTTGGTCCTAATAATCATCATTACATCTATGCTATCGAAAGAGAAAGACTTTTACTTTTCCCACTTCAAAGATTTCAAAGCCCAAAATAGCCTGTCCATAGCTCGGTACAATTAAAATCTTCTACAAAACAGTAAGTCAAAAAAGACTCACAAGAAGAGAAAAGACTTTTAATTCCAATCCAACCTTAAATAGTAAGATATACACATATAATGAAGGCATCATTTTATTTAATTCTTGGAAAATACAATATTCTTCTAAGAAATTGTTATTTTTTTCAACTTTGAAGAAATATTGTTACCAAGAAACAAATGTTCTCTTTCACACATTTAGAAAAAAATTGATGATCAAAACATTTAGAAAAAGTGACTTAAGACTTACGTATGGTATACCTAATGTGGGGTACAGTACAGCTCATTTGGAAAAATAAAAAGGCTAAAATATTGCTTTTTTATAATAATAAAAAATTGCATGAATTTTGCTTTTTGTCCTAACCTTTAAAAATTTAATTTTTCATTTTTTTTTTAAATTGTCCTTCAAAAAAATATATATATTTGAAAATTTTAAGGAAGAAAAATAAACTACGAAAAATGAAGTTCATACAAACAATAATTTTCATCTTTTCTTTTATCTTTGTGAGTTTTAGTAGCACACATGACACGTGTCATGTGTACAATCATTCATGTTTCCAACACCTAAAGAAAGAGAAGTCGGAATCACATGCAGATTGTTTTAGAACTCAAGGCCAAAATGGCCAAATATCGCTTTTTTAAAAAAAAAAATTTAGCAAAAAAATATTGTTTCGGAAATAAATAGCAAAGTACCACTTTTTCTAAAACTCGAGTTTCAGAAACTCAAATTCCTCATCAATTCCACCACTGTGGCACTACTGAGCTGGAATTTGTGTGATTAAAAAAAATTATGTGGTACTCGAGCTTGGTAAACTCGAGTTCCATGCAACACAATACTTGAGTATACCAGGCTCGAGTACATTTTATAAATAAACTGCAAATAAAAAAATTTACACAGTACTCGAGTTTACCAAACTCGATTACCGTGTAATTTTTTTTTTTTTTTTTTTCTTTGCTTTGGGGATAATTGAAAAATAAACATAAAGATAAAAATAAGTGGCTTTTTTATGTTTTTATTTATTTAAACATAAGCATTATAAAATATAAAGATTTTAATTTCAAAATATGAATTTAATTTCTACATTAATTAAAATTGTTCATTGTTTTCTCATAAAAATTATTCACTGTTTTTTGTATAAACTATTTCTACGATTTTGCATAAAATTATTTTCTGTTCAGCATTATTTAAGAAATTGCTCACTCTCTTTTCTGCATAAATTATTTTCTGTTTAATGTTTAAAAAATTGTTCACTATTTTTCATAAAAACCTAGTGAAATCGTGTTTTCTAAATTTAAACACCAAATCTGAATGCTTTTTCATGTTTGAATTTCACAATAATCAAATATATTTTTCTGCATTGATAAAATATGTTTCTACATTAATAAAATTTGCTCTCTACACATCATATTTACAGTATATTCAAATCTACTTACTGCATTCATAAAATCTATTTTTGCATTAATTAAAACTGTTCACTGTTTTCTCATAAAAAATTGTTCATTGTTTTCTACATAAACTATTTCTAGCATTTTGCATGAAATTATTTTCTATTCAGCTTTATTTAAAAAATTGTTCACTCTCTTTTATGCGTATATTATTTTATGTTCACTATTTAAAAAATTGTTCGCTGTTTTCTCATAAAACACCTAGTGAAATCGTGTTTTCTAAATTTAAAGGCCAAATTTGAATGCTTTTTCATGTTTAAATTTCACAATAATCGAATTTGTTTTTCTGCATTGATAAAATTTGTTTCTACGTTAATAAAATTTGCTCTCTACACATCATGTTTACTATATGTTCGAAGCTACTTACCGCATTCATAAAATCTGTTTTTTGCATTAATTAAAACTGTTCATTGTTTTCTCATAAAAATTGTTCACTGTTTTCTGCATAAACTATTTTTAGCATTGGCACAGTTATTGCACTTAAATGGTTGTTGTGTTTTTTTAAATATGTAACCGTATGAATAATGGACAAACTCCATGAAAGAAAAATGAATGATTCGTATAAATCACCCAACAGTAAATGCCTCAAAAAATTTGAATTTGTAAAATAAGTTCGAATTAGTTGAATGTAGAAATGTTCATTAAGTAAAACTATTTTCTGCATTAAGTAAAAATGTTCACTGTTTTCTCATGAAAACTATTCACTATTTTCTGCATAAACTATTTCTAGTATTCTACATAAAATTATTTTTTGTTCAGCATTATTTAAAAAATTATTCACTCTCTTTTCTGTGTAAATTATTCTCTGTTCACTATTGTCGGGGGCGAAAAAGTTTTCCTTCCGACAAATAAGATTTATAACGGGTTGGGGGGTCTAAACTGAAACTCAACGATAGGCTTTATGCACGGCCCAAAGGCTATCGGTGAAAGTCCAAGAAGTCCACTATATTTTATGCCTTGGGCTTAGATTGGAACTGACAAGAGTAGCCCATGAACAATCCCTGCAGCGGATACGTCAGCATAGTTTAAAAAGCATTCTGTATGAAATAGCCCAGCAGTAAAATAGTTCTGCAAAAAATAGCCCCAGCAGTAAAATGTTTCTGCAGAAAAACGGCCCAGTGGTAAAGTAGTACAAGCAGAATAAGCTTCAATCTGTTAACTACTTCACAAATCAAGGAAATGTCTTTGTTTTTAAACTCATCTTCTATTAGCTCTAGGGACGAGTCTTCTAATACGACAATATGAGAGAAAAATTCTATAGTAACAGTTATATCGTAACCATTAATAGTAAATGAATAAATAAATGTCATGGTTTCCATAATAACAAATAATGGAGAAAACTTAGTGTGAGATGAAGGGAGAGAGAGAGATCCCAGCTAGCGCAGCAAGATCATTATGGTGTCATGGCATGCACATGAGTATAGAATATGTAGTGAGTAGAGATAATCATTTGTGAGTAATATGAGCAATGAGTGAGAGAATATAGTGAGTAGTATGGGTGAAAATCTATAGCAATGAGTGAGTAGTGTAAGCAATGAGTGAGAGTGTATGGCAAAAGCTTATTGAGCTTTCTGCTGGGGCAAGTAAACATTTTATAAGTAGAGCTATGAGAAGTGTTTGTGAACTAAGAGCTGGGGAACTTAGTTTCTCAGCTTGAAACTAAAAACTTAGTCATTCTTCAGAGCTTAGAGAGGGTTTTTTGTAGAAAGGTCTTGGTCTCTAGCTTAGTGAGTTGGTTGAGTGTTTTTGTTGTATGTTAGTTGTAGCATTAATGGAGAGTTCCATTTATACCTGAGTTTTTAGGGGGTGATTAGCAAAATAATCTTTGCCAATCTTCAGGAAATCCTTAGAAAAACGTTCTTAGGATTTTTAGCTAAGAGTAGTAAGCTCACTTTTAGAAGTTTATTGCTGTTCTGGGCAATAACAACTGGGTTTCTGGCTTAGCATTAAATGCTGATTAGCCTTGGCTGATTGGATTATAGCATGCTTGAGGCTAATGATCTTGGGTATGCTGCAACTAGAATCAGAGTTCCCAAGGGCATATTGGACCACCCTAAGCCAGGTGTCAACCTTGGAGCCCTTGCTAAGAACTCTGCTGGGATCCCCTTGGTGCCCTCCAAACCACATTTCCCTAAGTTTCCCATTTGGGGTTCATGGGCTTGGTTCATGAACCAAAAATTACATATTTTTAATATAAAAATAAGTTGGTTTCATCTTGTTTCAGGAGCTTTGAAGGCCTTGTCATGGCAAACTTTGANTGAGTTTATATTAATTTATAGCTTGAAATCAACTTTTAGGCATAAATTTGAGAAGATATTGTAATGAATTAGTTGAAGTAGACTAATTTAGACTTGATCCGTGTTTTTTTTTTTTTTTTTTTTTTTCCCGCTACAATAAGAGATTTGAAAAGTTTAGGTGTAATATTTTAAAATTATTTGGTGACTTTCTTAATTCATATGAGATTTGGTTGTTTTCTCATGATCCTACCATTAGTCCAAACCTTATAGGCGGTGTTGAAAACAAGTTTTTAAAATCAAGATCTTGTGTAAGATCGGTGGGGAGGCTTCACGGAATTAGGGATGGCAATGGGGTGGGGCGAGGCAGGGCGGGGCGGGGGCAAAGGATGGGGTCTTCGTCCCCACCTCACATGGTTTTGTCTTTCCCTATCCCCAACCCACCCTACCCTGCATAACGGGCAAAATTTTCTCACCCTATCCTCGCCCCTCGAGGCCCCGCAAAGCTCCGCCCCACCCCATAAAATTTTACTTTTTGTTAATTTTTCCTACAACTAATATAATTTTAATGAAACCTATTTCATTAAAAAAATATACTTAAAATTACAACTAAATTTATCATATCCAATCGAATCAATTTTTTAGAAAAATATTGAATAATATATCCAAGTGTTTAACAAGACAAATAGACAATCACAAAAAAAAAAAAAAAAAAAAAAATCATATTATAATACATAACAAAATAAAGGTAAAAAACCACATTGGGTAGAATAAAATAAGTTAATATTAATATGGTTGTTTAAATAATAAGGTTTTAGGGTATGAGAAATTTACAGTTATAACCCTTAGCAATACGGGGCAGGGTAGGGTGAGTCTAAAAAGTCTAAACTCATCTCCGCCCCGTCCCGTAGTGCGGGGCTAAAATCTTGCCCCATCTCTGTCCCACCATCTTTGCAGAACAGGAATAATCTACGCAGGGCAAAGTAGGAAAGGGCGGGGCAAAATTGCTATCCTTACACGGAATTAGATCTAAGGTTATAAAATTTTACTTTCATTGAAAAAAAGGCACCAAAAAAAAAAAAAAAAAAACATTAGCGGTAACTTTTTATGTTGAATAATGCTTAGAATTATTAAATTATCAATAAAAACAAAGTTTTCCTTCCATAGAGTGACTTTTTTGGTCCTAATAATCATCATTACATCTATGCTATCGAAAGAGAAAGACTTTTACTTTTCCCACTTCAAAGATTTCAAAGCCCAAAATAGCCTTAAGTCCATAGCTCGGTAGTCGGTACAATTAAAATCTTCTACAAAACAGTAAGTCAAAAAAGACTCAAAAGAAAGGAAAAGACGTTTAATTCCAATCCAACTTTAAATAGTAAGATATACACATATAATGAAGGCATCATTTTATTTAATTCTTGGACAATACAATTCTCCTAAGAAATTGTTATTTTTTTCCAACTTTGAATAAATGTTGTTACCAAGAAATAAATGTTCTCTTTCACACAGTTGTCTAATTTTTTTTTTTTTTTTTAAAAAAAGTTGATGATCAAGGCATTTAGAAAAAGTGACTTAAGACTTACGTATGGTATACCTAATGTGGGGTACAGTACAACTCATTTGGAAAAAATAAAAGGCTAAAATATTGCTTTTTTATAATAAAAAAAAATTGCATGAATTTTGCTTTTTGTCCTAACCTTTAAAATTTTTATTTTTCATTTTTTTTAAATTATCCTTCAAAATATATATATATATATATATATATTTGAAAATTTTAAGGAAGAAAAATAAACTACGAAAAATGAAGTTCATACAAACAATAATTTTCATCTTTTCTTTTATCTTTGCGAGTTTTAGTAGCACACATGACACGTGTCATGTGTACAACCATTCATGTTTCCAACACCTAAAGAAAGACCATGACTTCATGATATTCTTCTTCTTTCTAGCAGTGGCTCGAAGAGTCAAGACCTAGCCCACTTTGACAACACCCTAGCTTTTGGGGCGGCTATATCCAGCCGCAGAAACAGAACGTTAGGGTGGGCTGAATAAACTCCCTCATCCTTTGGCAATTGACACTTGACAGTACTCAAAGTCACACACCAATAAACTTTGCCGCTATTAGCTAGAAATGTCTTGAAGATCAATTAGTCTAAGCTAGAGACTAAAATAATAATTTAAAGCTTAGGAACGAAAAACAGTATTCAATGACTACTACAAAGCAACAAAAGAAAAAGATACAAAAATTTCTTCAAAGTTGCAAAACAATCACAAAATTTTTTGAAAAATAATACAAATTGGTATTTTAACATTGCAAAGTTTATTGGATAATTGAGGATATTGGGGATTGGAATACTAATTTTTATTTGAATTTTTGTTTGATTGATATTTTCCATTTAGTAATTTAATGTTTCATATCAAAGATAGGAATTTTTAAGATTGGAATTCTAATGTATAATCAAAGTGGTTACAAAATTTATATTTGCAAAACATTCATATTAAATAATAATTCATACTCAATAGTTTTCTCATATATCGTATGAGTTAGCGACTAGTTACATATATTTTCTCTTCATACATTTTAAGCAATCAATACACATTTACTAGAAAGAAAGTATCCTATATATAAATTATTTGTTAGAACAAGTGTGCATCTTTTTCTCTTTTTTTTCTTTTCTTTTTTTGAAATTGTAGGAGTGCATCACAAGAGAACTAGCTCCTTTAATTTGCTTAGGAAATATACATTTGATTTTGAATGGGTTTGCACCAAGCACTTACATTAGTGGGTGTATAATAATAATAATAATAATAATAAGTGTAAAATTTATACAATTTTGCATAAAAATGGCCTACATCAGTTACTATATAATTGTATAAATTTACAAGTCTATTATAGTAACTATGTAATTTTACACTAGCGCTATTTATTTTGCATTTTGTTTTTTATTATTTCTTTATATTCTGAGAATAAAGGAAGAGAGTGGATGATGATTGTTAGTATATGAAGAAAGAGAGACAATTTATAAAAAAAAAATCAAGAAAATTTTACATTTTAATGAAATGTAGTATAAAATAGATAATTTGATATCGGCAGTTTTGAAAAGTGAATATGTAAAATAGGAAAATGAGATTCTTATACTAAAATAGACAAAACATAATTTTTTACACGAGCTAATGTGAATACCCTTAAAGACACGAAGATTAATGAGTCTTCTAGTTTATATTTTGCTTTACAAAAATCCATAATAAATAGCATAAAAACTGTAAAGACATTTTTCACTCATCATTTAGTGACCAAAAATTTCTATGCTTTTCATGCTTTTTAGGAACGATTAATTTATAATTTGAACAAAATTTATTTACAAAATTGATTATAGCCTTAGATTATAACCATACTCAATATCTTTTTATTTGAGATGAATTTTGACAAATCTACCATTGGATTACATCTTATTCTTATATCTTCCATTCTTACAAATTTTCAAGAATTAAAAATCAATAGTTATGTCATCAATAAATTGTTTAAATTGCAAATTTTTGTAATTTAAAATTATGCATAAAATATAAGCTTATAAATTATATAGTAAATAATATCCAACTGACACAAAATTTGACATATGTATTAAGAGCATAAAGAACATGCAATTCAACGGTTAGATTTTCAAAATATATAGTAATATTTATTTTATTGAGTAAGGTTGTAACCTTAATTTACAACAAATTTTGTAACTAAATTTTATCCTTATAATTTTTATGGGAATAAACTTTTAAGATTAGTATTTCTATAAAATTCAATTGTAACTAAGAGCCTTATATCTCAACCAGCTAGCACACTTCTTGATATTTCAAGACATTCAGGAATAAAATTCTTTCACACTCAATTATCCAATTTTTAAATAAAAAATTAAAATAATTTAAAAGAAAAAGTAAAAGAGAGGAGAAGAAGAAGGTTGTACTTGTATCTTGTCCATCTCATATTCTACGAAAATGTGTGTGGGCTAAAAGGCTATGGGCTATGTTTAATGAGCCACTCTTAATACCAAATTTTCATGCTTCAGGGCCTCAGGCCCGAGTGTGGTGGAATTTTTTTTCCAGAAGAGTGGGCTGGACTAATTTGAAGAATGAGTTACACTTTTCTAAAATCCGTTTTGTGTCGAGAACTTTTCTAGAATCCCATGGACTATATATATACGGCTAGTAAGAAATTCCCTAGTCTTCAAAAATGTACTTCTTCCCTTGGCAAATGCCAGGCTGAGACACCTTAATATATATGTGTATATATATATATATATATAACATGTTGGAGAAAAAAAATAAATAAATAACACCGTAATTAAATTAAATATAGATAGTAGGCAAAAGGGGAACCTGGGTTAATATGAGATGAGATGCGAAGATGGATAAAGGGATTTTCATTAAGTTTGGCAGTCACTTTGGAGTATTAATGAAGTAGAATTTTATATTTTCTGAAATTTAGGTAATAGATAATTAATTAAAGAAACGATATTCATGTAAAGAGATGAACTGCTATTTTGAATGGCTTCCGCTTTTTTATAGGCGAAGGATGTAATGATGTGATAAGGATGGTGGGGTGGGCTCTCTGAGTTATGTCTGATCCCCCTAATTATAACTTATCGTTACCAATGACTTCGATTCAACCCGTTTTCCAAAATTTTGACATTCCATTCGACCCCCACACCAACCACATTAAATTTGATAAGAGTCTATTTTGTATTGGGCTTTAGTACTACAATTCGACTTTGACACATTGTTGGTCCATACCCATACAAAAGGTAACAATTTGGGTATAAAAACTATTTATTCTTTCTTGCTCCAAAAAAAAATAAAAAAATAAATATTTATTCTTTTTTTCTAATAGGAAAAAACTATTTATTTTAGTATTACATAAAAAGTCATAATTTTTATCATAATTATTTTATATGACAAATTGTGATTAATTGTCTATTACTTTCACATAAACCTTATTGTTTTTTCTTTACCATTCATAATCTATCATGTGAACAATTATGACAAAAGTTGTAATTTTCTTACGTGGTCCTATAATTTTTGTTAAAAACCAACTCCTTCACTATCAAAAATGTCATTGAAATCTCAAGTTTGATTGCAGTTACTACAACATTCAAGATAACATAGCAAGCCTAGGGAACTTTAAGAAGTACAAATTCTCAAAAGCCAGGAGTCACGAACTTCCCTGCAAATCCTATTGGCTTTGAATAGGAAAAAAACTTAGTAGTCCCAAGGGATTTGGATAGGGTATTGATATTACACCGGTGCAATTATCCTCTCGCCAAATATTTTTACCATTTTTATTTTCAACTTTAATTTTTTTTTAATCACTTTTTAATCTCAACCATTGAAAACTATTTTGCAAAGCACAATAGTAAGATCTCCATACAATCAAGGAGCAATGAATATGTACAAATACACAATAACATGACATGACTTTTGTTTTTTTTTAACAAAACATGACGTGACTAGTGTTCCAATATATATATATATATATATTAGGGTAAATTACAAATTACACCCTTAAATTTTGGAGATATTTAGATTTTACACCCTGAAATTTCAAATTTTGGATTTTACTCTCTGAAATTTGGGGTGTTTAGATTTTACACCTTGACATTTTAAAATTTGGATTTTATCTCTTAAAGTTAGGGATTGTTCGGATTTTACACCCCAAATTCTGAAACGTCAGGGTGTAAAATCCAAACACCTCAAACGTTAGGGGGTAAACTCTAAATTCTAAAATTTAAGGGTGTAAAATCTAATCACTCCCAAATTTTAGGGGTGTAATTTGCAATTTACCATAAATATTATATAACACTCGTGTCGATAAAATTATTTGAATTCTTTATATTATAATTTTATTTTTAATTTATATATTTGATATTATTGGAAAATATTATGAGTTTTTCAACCCTCTTTTTAATCCAATACCGAATCAATGACCTATTTAATTTAGATTTGAAAAAAAAAACACAACAACAACAACGTTGCTAACAATTAGTTATTCTATCTGAAAATTTGCTAACTCAAGTCCTAACTTTAAATTATTATTGTAAGGGCACATTTCACTCCCAAAGCCTAAATGAAATGGTTAATGGCCCAAAGAACCCAAAAAAATGAATTTATAAAAAGTGGGTTTGAAACTGAACTTTCAATGAGTTAGGTGGACAATGATCACAGTAGTGTTACTAGAAAGCAAAAACAAACAGTTTTTAGGCAACGAAAATCCTCCTTGGCAAAGTCCGAGGAAGGTTGTTCTTATGTATTTCTCTTAGACTTAACCACAATTACAGTTCTTGAGTGTACAATGATTTTTCTACAGATTATCTAATGATCTCCTTGTAATGGGGTTTTTCTTCTTTATATTCTCATTCTTTCTTTCATCCCAGTCCTCCACGTGCAGATTAGATTGCTGACTTTGATACTTGTCTCATCAACACCTTCTTGAAGTCTTTGGGGATAGCTGTAAGGCTGAAGACTACTGTTCAAGTATCACCTCCACATTAATGCAGCCAAGGGATTAGATGTAGAACATTTAATGCGGTGGTAGTAACTTTCTTCTCAAATATTTCCCAACTCTCTTTTGTTTTATCCTTATCTAATGTTTATCCTTACCAGCATGATTACTTGTTGTCTTGTCCATGATGAAGGGTCGGACCTTTGACCTCTACTCTATTTAACCGAGGAGATACTTCTCCTCGAACAACGTTTCCAGTTCCTTATGACCAGACTTCTTTCACGGCCCATTAACTGATACGCCCTCATTAGTATTTACCTGTCCTCGGACTATTTGACATCCTCGGACATGACCCACGGCCAATACCTATATCTAGGCCATTCTTCCCTACAATAGCCCTTCAAAATTCCACCCTTTTACTCCTCGGAAAAAAAGGGGGATTTTGATTTTTTGGCGATTGTCCTTCCCACTCTTATGTCATTTATTTCTATGCAGGTATCTTTTCAAATGCAAAGGGACACACTCCTGACACTTCGACATCTGGGACACTTCAACATTTACTTCATATAGGGCCTTGTCCCCCATGTTCTACAATGTGATGGAGATCCTACGGTGGGGAAATTTTATAGGGATTTGGGTGGGAACTATCTCGCTCACTTTTCCCATTCCTACATATATTGTTCACGAATTTTGGCTATTCCTATTTTTGCATCTTCAACTCTCAAGAACTAGTCTAAAAAGCCCTTCCACATTTCCGTAAGTTACCTTTAGTATTCCTTCTTAAATTTAGGACCTTTTCTTCCTCAACCTATTTAATTTACACCTCATCCTCCTAACACCTTCTCATACATTTCAAATGGGTAGATTCACTAGCTTAGTAGATACCTCAGAAGGTATAGAGAGTTTCAAAGATTTTACCGTACTCCCACCAGGGTTTCAATTCGATATTGCCATCAAGGGGAATGGCATACCATGAGACAAGAAGGAGTGGTAATGATCCCAATGATTGCTTTTATAGGGGGAGGGATGAAAATCCCCATGGGTAGAGTTACTAGGGACTACCTAATCACCCACAGACTTTACCCCACTCAGTGTGCCCCTAACATGTTTAGAATCCTAGGTAGCGTAGATGCCCTTAATGAAAAGATGGGTGTGAACCACACCCATCACGACGTTAACTGGGTTTACAATTGTCAACACCTCAAAGGTTAGGGGTATTATTTGAAAACTAGGGTGCTTAAGGTCAGGCTTATATCGTGTCTCCCTGACACTAACAAGGGTATGGACAAAGACTTTTTAATTGTCTCAAGAGAGTGGCACGATGGACTTCATTTTCCAACACGAGATGGGACACCAGGTGGGGTGTTTAGGTTTAGGTTTACTACTCTAACAATACCTCTTTTCTCACTAACAATCTTTGTGTTTATATATATATATATATATTTCTCTTTTTTTTTTTTTTTTTTAAATGGCTCTTATTCAACTATCTATGGCTTATTCTAACAATGTTTTCACTTTTGATGAATTTGCAAATAAGTACTCTACGACCCCCAATTTCAACCTTGTCAATGAGCCTGATCTGACAAGGATACTCAAGTCCTAGATCTTCGTTAACACTGACGGACAACTGCAAGCTGCTTACTTAATCCTCGGCTACAACCCTATCTAGTCGAGCTTCCAAGCTCCCAAGGACATGATAAAGGCGAAAGATCCTCGGCTACAGTAGATCAACATCATCGTACCTAGCTTCCTTGCGAGCACCACTCCATAAGGCATACAACTAGTAAAGCTACCTTTCTAGCGCAGTGCCGAGGAAGAGACGACCTCCTTTCTTCCAGTCCTTGAAGAAATGGCCAAGGTAGTGGAGGTTTCAGACTCTTGAGGAAGAATTTGAGATTTTTGACTAACTTCAAACTCCAGAGCCTTCTGGCGTTGACTTCAGCCACCTTCCCCCCCCCCCCCCCCCACAAGTTAGCAGCATTCAAGAAACCCTAGTATACCCGACGCAATGGTGCTACAACACAAGTCCAAAACAAGCCTTCTTGAGCTTCTCGAGTCTCATGCAGGAGGCACATTACCTGAGGTGGCCATTCAAACCAAACTTCCCACTCCTTTTCCAGGGCACTTTTCCTAATCTGACCCTGCAGACAAGAAGAGGAAACGGATCGAAAGGGCATGAATATATTGAAAAG